>NC_051439.1:17354588-17371922 GCF_001649575.2 Kryptolebias marmoratus
GACTGAGATGTCTGATGTTGTTCCTGGGATCTGTTGTAGCCACTGCTCCAGTTTGGGGGTGACTGCCCCTAGGGCCCCGATGACCACAGGCACCACTGTGGTCTTTACCTTCCAGGCCTTTTCCAGTTCCTCTCTGAGGCCCTGGTATTTCTCCAGTTTCTCGTGCTCCTTTTTCCTGATGTTGCAATCAACACACACATCACACACCACACCACATTTCCTCACACCTCACCCATCACCTCTCTGGATGAGAGGTGATATATATGTAATAGATAGATAGATTACCAGTGCTGCATTTTTAGCAAAATTAAGAAGTTCACTGTAAATATTTTTTTTCACAAATATCATTTAAAGGCCACTCCCCCTTCCCTCTCTGTTGTGCTTCAGCTGGTCTTTCAAAGCCCCTCCCTCCATAGGAAGCAAGTAACTATGGCAACTGTAGAAATGGCCTTGATATCAGACTCTTCTTGGCTTTTCACGTCAGCAGTGTGTTTGAGTGTTGCTTTTATAGGTTGTATAGTTTTCCTGTTATTCATTTTTATTGAATATTTTATGGTGTAGTAATTCTTTAAATTTCTCGAGTGGTTTTACTTAAAAAATAATTATTTTTAGGAATGACAAATAAAAAAATCTGTATGTTGTTTTGTACTCAAATGAGGTAGATTCTTATAAATTATATTCAAAGAACTGGTCGGACTCAAAGGATGCTTTTTTATCTCAAATTTGCTCATGTGGTAGTGTCAGGGCTTGGTGACAATTTCAACTGTATGGCAATTTAAAAAAATGTGCTGCTTGAAACTACATCTTGTGTAGTCCAGACTTTCACATTTTCTTTCATTCCCATTTTTTTTTCTTGAAAAGCACCAGAAAAGCAGGGGCATCGGTGAGCTTGCCATCTGTGAACATCCTCTTGTTTGTTTGTGACATTTAGCTTTCAGTCTGATGGTTGTTCATGAGGTGAAGGAAGTTCGTTTTTCTACTCTGCTCATGATGAAGTGCGAGCAGTGGAACACTAATGTTCCTGCTTGACATGGAGCATGTGTACTACTGCACATTAACCTTGTAACTGCAGGTTATCTGCAGCCCATCTCACAACCCCTAGTTGTGTGTGTGCATTATATGTGTGTGTTTTGTTCATTTCCTGTGTTTCTGGGGTATTTGATGAGGGAGGTCAGCATGTGTGTACGTGTGGGCTGTGCTGGAGGAATAATAATCACCTCGCTATTGATTGCTGTGATAACAGCAAAGTGCTGAAGAGATTGAGAGGGGTGCTGCGTGAGGGGGGAAAGAGAGACGAGAAAGTGAGAATGTATTTACAAGATGCGTATCGCAGGGCCAGATAAGATAGCTGAATCATTGATTCACTCCCCGTCAGCCCCATAACAAATTAAAGAGTTCCTGCACACCCTGTTTTGGCCGCTCTCCTCCTGCTGTGCTGCTTTGAAAGATGCAACAGTGCAGATTTAGCCATCGGCACAAAAGGGAAGGAGGGGGCAGCAGTATAGGGCTTATAAGCACAGACCATAGTCTCATATTTGGGATAAGAGAGTTATGAAAACACGCCATTATTTTCTGAGGGAGGGCCTCTAACAAACAGAGGGAGCATTTCAGTCTTATTTTTTTCTTTGTTTTACTAGAATACATTTAATAACATTGTAGTTACTCCTCTGCACAGTTGTGGTAAAAAGTAAATACATGTTCTTTAAAATGCTTTACAATTTAGAAAATATTTGTGCAATTTATCCAAAGCTTCACTTGTTTAAAGGTTAAATGTATAGAGCCTCAAAACACTTCATTTTCTTGTTATATTTTTGAACAAAATCTGAATAAACATG
Organism: Kryptolebias marmoratus; assembly: GCF_001649575.2. Classification (NCBI taxonomy): domain Eukaryota; kingdom Metazoa; phylum Chordata; class Actinopteri; order Cyprinodontiformes; family Rivulidae; genus Kryptolebias; species Kryptolebias marmoratus. The sequence continues at coordinate 17,356,424 of NC_051439.1, forward strand.
CAAAAACACTTTGTAAAAAACTAAATTCTCCCTTACTGCCTGCATAAATATTAAGAAGGCAACTTTCAACCAGGTCCTGCTAATCAAAAGCAGTGATTAACTGATCAAGTGTGAATGCCTCCATAAAGGCATGGCTTTTGTCAGTTTCCTGGTTTGGAGCATTTGGGTGTGCACCCTATGTGCAGGCCTCATTTAGCAGGTGAAATGCTAAAGTTTAGGACAGGGTATTTAGAAAAAGACTGAACATGTAAGGCTTTTTTGAAAGGATTTCCATGAGAAAGTCTCTTTTCTAAAGAACAACATGGGTTGACAAAGGCGCATCTGATCAATCCACATAAAAAAGACAAAAAACAAGAAACCTCCCCATCTTCAGGTAAAGCTTGGGTTCTAAATGAAAGGTTTATGGGGTTTGTGGTTTCACATCATTTGTTTGTTGGTGAGACTAACTGATTACATCTCTGTAGCCGACTTGACTCCCTTAATCCAGGGTTTTAGATAAACACAGACAGCAACCAAGGGCACCACGTTTTGTTTGAGTGTCTGTATTCATGCATGTGCACTGGCGCACAAGTGTGAAGTGGTTGCATGTGTACATCTTGCAAGTGTGAATGAGCAGCGAGGCATGATTGTAGCTATGTGTCTGAGTGAGTGGCCTGCCTCCCTGCCTCTGTGTGTGTGTGTGTTTAGTGTTGCTCATATATGTCTATGGCCCACTTGTCTGTTTGGAAGTCTGTGTGTGTGTGTGTATTTGTGTCCAGTTGGCGTGGCAGCTGTATGATGGCAGGCTCTCAGCACGCTCCGCTGCCTCCTCAGATGACCTTTGAGGTGTTCCTTCACACCTGCAAACACAAGAAAAGAAGAAATGGGAGAACACGCACACACTGACACACACCGGCCCGTGGCTTGTCACCAGGCTGCCATGCTCCGAAACAGACACAGAGAGTGCATCCCACCAGTAGCAGACACCTTTAGTTAGTTATCTAACACCCTGGAGAGGAAAAAAGAAACAAAGATAACGCTGCTTATAAAACATATATAGATCCTGTTCTACTTTGTACTGATGTAATATGCAGCATTATGTAAATTATGAAATACTCCGCTCCAATACTGGGGACAGAGAGTGGTGTTTAATAGAAAATCGTGACACATTTTCACTTCTTTTTAGCCCGATGGCTCAGTGTACTCTTGCTTATACATTATTCAGAGACTTATCCCTGTTGCATGGAACTGTAGTTGGGATCATAAGTATACGTTAGCAGCATTTTCGAAAAATCTTGTTATAAACAACATAAGAAAAATATGTAGAATTTCACACAAAATACGACTCCAAGCTCAAGATGAAAATTAAAAAAGGAAGAAATATATATGGGAGCAAATTTGTTCAGTCTTGTTTTTTGTATGTTTTCAACTTTATTGAGCTTTTTTTTGTGCAACAATCTGTGTGACACATGATAGCAGCAGGGGTGTAGTGTTCCCAGGTAAAGCTTTTTAACACGTTTTCTTTCAGTGTTATCACTCCATTAAATTCATATTAAGCAGTCTTGCAGTTACCCATCAGATTGGCTGTACTGTTCCCAACTGTGAGCTAAGAAATACACAGAAATTACACCAAATCACAAAGCAAACCCTGCTAGTTGAAGATTAAAACCCTGCTAATAGTTTCATTTAAATATGTTTATTGGCTTGGTTTCTGAAAATACAGCAAAACAGCAACTTGAAGTAAAAGGTTTAAAATGGCAAAAAGCAATGTCCATCACTCAACTCGCCCCCTCGGTCCTAAAATTGTGACTTTCCTTTATGTTATTAGTTGATAACAATTTCTTTTTCAATAAAGTGATGATGACACCATATCAAATTTGGTATAGAGCAAAAAATATGAAAGTTTATTTGCAGTTCATACATATTTTCTTTACTTTTCATTCAGAGGAAATGTCTTTTATTCATCCTGCAGAAGAACTGTAGCTCAAAGAGACTTGGTCCATTTTGCTGCATTGCTCCTCTCCTCAGAGGTCTTTTACACGTTTGTGTTGATGTTTTGGGTTGTAAACTATGTCGGACAATTACAACACCATCAGCTTCTACATTTTGTGGTTGTCCACTCTGCACTCAGACAAGTGTTTAGCGTCATTGTTCTGTAGTAGGAGCCAGTGTCTTTGCATCCTCAGCATTTTTCCAGACACTGTGATGGTTGCTTCCAAATTGGGGGGAGTTTTAATTGAATCTATTCTTCATCAGGCCTGATCTCTCTTGATGAGACTTTTACCTGGATAAATAAAGGATATAATTCACCAGTGAAATGTGACCCAAGTCTCTGTTTGCTGTAAAAGCCCACTGCATGATCAGTCCATTCCCATGCTTTACAGCTGGAGTTCTTGGCAGCAATTATTTAAATCTGCAGCAGGCAAATGATTCAGAAGAAATTCAAATTTGACAAGCTAATAAAGGTTTAAGACACTGATTATAAATCTCATATTCTGTTGTGTTTCAAACAACTTTGTAGTCTTTCTATATTTTACTTGTAATTGTAAAAAAAAAAAAAACACTGATATGATTTAAGTGTTAAAAAGAAATTTTTATTTTTTATTTATTGGGAAAATTCCTCAACTTTATTAGCTATTGTCATTGCCCAATGTGAGTTGTGCATGTGCAGATACACTCAGCAGGGGCCATGATAAGATAGATATTCAAGATAAAAAAATACTGCAGTATTTCCCAATTTGAGCTGCTGCTTGATGTGGTTCATGCATAAGATTTTTTTTTTTTTACAGCAATAATATTAGGAGCACTGCTTTCATTATTTCCACATCATATTCATAAACTTTTTTTGTTTAAATTATTCCCTTTTCTAAATTTTTGGCCTGCAATCTTTAATATTGTTTTATTTTATTATTCACAAAACCATAATTAATTTGACAGACTTTTGGCTTGGACTATGACTATTTCACTGCACAGATATTTATAATAAAAAGTTGACTCAAACTATTTTTATATTTCATTATATTATATTCTTTTTATAACTATTCCGCCTGAAACCTAAAATGTTTTAATGGAGAAAAGATGGAAAAATGTGTTTTGTGTTGGTTTGTGCACAAGAACCAGCTCTGTGTCATTCCTTCCTCACCAGGTTGCTTTGATTCTTTGAATAATATTAGGATAGATAACAGGCATGTAGTACTCACCACTGGGCATATGGCTCTTTCGATTTCTGTGTGCATTTGTGGAAGAGACAGAAATGTTTGTCGCAGGCATGTACTTCCTCTGCATTTTCCTGAATTCCCCCTCAGGACCCTCAGTCCACAGTGAGGGGTGAGGCACACACACAGACACACACTGAGCTGTGTAATAGCTGTCAGACCTGCAGTCACACTGTGCGCTGCAAGATGCATACTGAAAAGCAGAGCAGTGTAGCAGTGAAGTATGGATTCCCAACTCCTACCGTCTGCTGTACATTTGTGTGTGTGTGTGTGTGAGCAAGAGACTGTAAGCTCGATGAGCAGAAAAGAACACACCAGGTTAAACGCCAGCTGTCTGTTGGTAGAAAGACGAGAACTTGACATCATTAAAAGTCCTCATCCAGACACAAAAACGCAGGATCAGATTGTGAGCCGCCCAATGAAAGACGGCCTTTTCTTTCCGCACTTTCAGCAACGTGCCATAGCAATAGAGTATGCATTATTCGAAAACCATGTCTGTCATATTTTATTCAAATATTCAAATATAGCCTATTATTCAAACATGCTTCCTATTTAAAGTGTCATATTTCAAAATCCAATGAGGCTATTATGCTAAAGACATCAGTTGTTGTGTTGAAAGTGTGGACTTCCATATGCCACTGTCGATTTGAGGGTGACCTTCTGAACCCTGCTACTGTCAAATCGATCATCTGTAACCTTTTCATGTGCTTCAAGTCCCCTCTTCCCATCAGAAGGCACGGAACAAGCATCATACTGTGACTCTCGCAGTGCTGTGGTCAAGACCTCATGCAGACATTGAAATGAAAGACTAAAGGTGAAGAAGATCTTTGGATTCACCAGCACAGCATTGTGTTTATTTGAGTTGCCTGTCAGTGTTTTTATTCCATCGCAGAAATGCCAAGTTCACAGTTCAATGAGTATTTGCCACTTTTGAAATGGTTGGTGCTTGATTACAAATAGCGAAAAGAATCAATATTTTGTCTTCTTCTAAAAATAAGTAGTTTAATTATTTTGTGTGTCCTAGATGAGTCTAGGACAAGTCCATTTTTCAAGGGTTCAATAAAAGCAGATTTATACATATTACAATGCTAAAAGACCAAGGGGTTCTGCATGGTGTCCATGTGTGAAAAGCCACTGGGACCTTACCAACGTATCAAAGTTTGAATTCTTAGTATTTGTTGAACCAGCTGTGTACAAGCACTCAACATAGAATTCCACTCATCAGTCAATGATTTCACTTTTCTGTCCAGTAGGTGGTAATAACGTGCTCGCAAGCTGGTACGTTAGCTGTTAATTCAAAGAAAAGAAGTTTGAGGAATTTCTTACAAGGATTTTGATGCAATTAGTTTTGTAATCCCTGGGTGTGATGAGTTGTAGAAATGTGGATATGTATTCTCTTCACACAGAATCACTTCAAAACAGTCATTCACATTGTTTTCCTTCATTTTCTCATAATTATACTTGTGCAGAGTTTAGTTTTATTGTATCTCAAAGGGGGAATTTGATTTTACAGTGGCAGTAAAAATACAAGCAAGAGAATTGACAATAAAAAACAAGAATAAAAAGTACAGGACGTTAAAGAGGACATTAGAATTTCGACAACTAAACTTGAGTTAAAATGGTAGGAAATCTAAGTGCAAATAAATTAATTTAGGAAAATTGCAAGTTGGTTGAACTAATTGCATGTGGAACAAAAGAGCATCTATATCTTGAGTACTGGCTCTAGGGAGTATTATCTCCATCCTGAGGGAAGAAGAAAAAATTATTTTAAAAAAAGGGATGATCAGGGCTGGTGGTCTTTTTGAACTCTTGTCATATGTGCCACATTTCATGTACACAATTTGTTCATGGGAAGCAGCAGTTTTTCAGGCCCAGCTGCTAACTAGCATACCAAATACTGATGTTTGCCAAAGTTGAGTGAAACTCATCCAGTCTCAGAAAAATAATTCTCTTGTTAACAAGTGACAAGGTCATCATGAAGCCACCTAAGGGAAGGTAGTAGATAGAAATTCAAGTTCAAGTTCATCTTTGGAAGGCAAATGTCCTCACTTCCTTGATTTCATTCACATACTGTTTCACTGCTGTTTGATTAGCTTGGAGCTCTAAATTTTTCTAGTTAACTTTAGGTGGGAAATGGTTGGGTTCAAAGCATGTTAATCCAATGGATCAGATAAAGAAACAACAAAATATAATTTCACTTTATATTTTTTTAGTTTATCCGGTGTGTTGAAAAGTGACGTTGGTCTTTTATTTGCTTTGAAAGAATGACAGAAGATGATGCAGCTACAGTGATTATGAGGCGGTTAGGTGGTGATGCTTGGCTGCATCCTATGATATGGTTTTGTGCACAAAGGTTATTTAAAAACAGATTTTTACTAGCTTTATGTCAATTTTTTTGTCATAAACTGAGTGAAAAATATATTGATTAAAAACATATTGTGCAGGTGCACTGTGATTGCTGTTCCCATGGTTACCTCACATGACGTATTATCTTCACAAAGCCACATGAGCGGCAATGCCAAGCACAAAACGGGAATCTTTTCCCATATGACAGCGCCCCTCAAAGTAACAATGTTCATCTGTTTGCTCCCTTATCAAGCAAGTTAGTTCCCACATTAACATAAGATGAAGGAAAATTTGCAACTATTAGTGGAGGGGGGCTTTTTCCTGATCTTACCAATTAATGATCTATTGTTGGCCTTGAAAGAAAAACAAATGGTTGTGATACTGTGAGCTAATTATTCAGATTTAATAAGATTTACAGATTAACACAGATAACCTTACTCTATTATCAATGTTTTATACTGTTACTCTTGTGTTTTGGAAAGGCTTAAGAATAAAACCCACCTATCAAACTCTTTGTGTGAGTCTCCTCCTACAATAGTCATAGACAACGATTTAACATCTGGGAAAATCAAAAGTTTAACAGACTTGTTGCAGTTAGTTATAGTTACTAATGTGTAATTTCACATATCATCTCCACAACTCCTGAAGTCAGACATCTATTTTTGTAAGAAAATGAAGCATTCTGCCGTGCATTATGTCCAAGAATCTCTTCTCTGGTCATGTCTGTCCAAAGGACATTGTTTCAGAATTATTACAGTTTGTTCAGATGCAACTTTCGCTATGCTGTGCTACAAAGTTCTTTTTAGTAAAAACAGGCTTTCTCCTGGCAACTTCTTCAGACAAGCCATGCTTGTTGAGTCTATTTCTAATTGTGCTGCTATGAATTTTAACTCTGAGGCCTGTGGAGTTACAGATGAAGCTCATGGGTTGTTTGTAACTTGATGTAATTCAGATACTTTAAAAGTGACCTTAAATCTCTTTAACCACTTTTCTAATAGAATTATTTATGTCTTTTTTATTCATTCAGGTTCACATAGACCTGAATGCTGTTGACCAGAACAACTACCAAAGCTACTTTTTCATATAGGTTAATGTATTTTATCAACAGCACCTGGCTGCTATTTATACTTTTAATATCTATAGAATCAGTAAGGATAGACTTAGTTTCTTTTACCTACTGCTTTTGTACTTTTTGTCTTGTTTTAGCTAACTAATAGCACAATATGACGTTATTTTTCATCTGAGGTTGAATTTACCCCATTTTAAAACCTGGTGAGGACCAGATGATTTGTTATTATGTCCTGGTATGTAAAAACTTGCTGAACTGAAAGAGAGTGTACTTCATTTTCACTATAACTCTATGCATGCTGCTTTATGTAATGATCCATTACTTTAACGCATGAGCAGATTCTTCTTCCCTCTTTCTACCTGCCTGCCCACCTTTCTCTCTACCATCTGTCTTTCTCTGCCTTCTCCATCTCAAAGCCAGGCTTTAATTTTGATCAGCGATGAAATGATTGCTCTCCTCTTTCAATTTTTCTTTTCTCCCCTCCCCTCCCAGCCCAGTTGTCATAGAAACAGGAGTGTGTGTGTGTGTGTTTGAGAGGGAGTTTGTGTGTTACCGTGAGCGTCTGTGTTCCAGTCGATTCCCTCAGCAGAGAGATTTATCATCCAGACTAAGTTAGGAGGTTGTGTGTGATGGCCAAATGTGCACCTTCCTGTCTACCTTTGTAGCTTCCTGCCTGCCCACCTTTATCTTCTCTATTTGCACACAGAAATAGTATTTGAGAGTGTGTGTTTTCCCAGTTTTATGTTTTTATCTGCGTGCGCCCAACAGTGTGTGTAATAGGTCCCCTGTCCCCTCATCAGACCCCCATCACACACTCTCTAGCTGGATGGATGACTTTAGATTGAGTGTTTGGTGGCTTAGGCCGACCACAACTCTAATCCTCTGCACTCAAACAAACGTAAACACACACTTGCACACATACATGAGGTCCCAGGTCTCTCCACTATTAGCCAGGGCCGAGGGAGTTTATGCATGTCTCTGTGTGTGTGCGTGCTTGGAGGGGATTGCTCAGAGACACAAGAAGGGGAACGAGCGAAACTAACCCAATTTCCTGCTCCATTTCCTTTTCACGCGGCGGGTGCGTCCCATTCCACAGCGGGCCGGGTTGAACACCAGCAACCCTACAGCCCGAGGTCACGCCTTTTACCTCTGAGCCACACTCAGGAGAGGGAGGGAGCAGTTTAAATAAATCATGGGCCTCTGCTCAAAATTACAAACGAAATTGCTATTTCGAGTGAAATTGAAGTTCACTAAAAGTTCCAAGTCGACTCAGATTAGAATGTTGATGTTTGATAAGAGCTTCTTTGAAATATTTAGCTCTTCTGTGTTTATTCTTACCATTTACTCACCATTCTTAAAATTGTGTACATGCAGCTTATAAGTAAACACCCATTAAAATGTTGTTGTCCAAAAGAATATATAATATATAGAATGTATAACTAAACATACCAACTTGATTTAACAGAAATGATCACAACTTCTTTCACATAACTCAGCATATGATGAAGCATCTTTAGTTTAGTCCTTAATGCATTCTTCTTTTTGTGTAGCAAAAACATCAATTCATCTCAACATAGACCACACCTTGCATGATGGTCAAAAAACAAAAGACCTCTTACAAACTCAGTGCCAGCCTATCATATCTAAAATGGCTCTAACAACTTAATCGCCAGACGTTCATCCAAGAAACTTGGGTTTGAACCCTATGCAGGATCATTGTTTATGTGAAAGCTTTTGAGGTATTTCATCTTCACCAGAAGACTGCAATACTTCCCAACTTTTTGTATGGTTGCAAAAACCTCAGACCTTTTGATAGAAGTGCTTCTTACAATCATCTGTGTACAGACGTGTCTCTTTGGTAACCAAATCAGTGGAGAAGAAGCTTGTTTCTTTTTCTGGTGCCAACCAGGTGGTAGCTTCCAAAGGAGAAACACGAAGCAGTTCTGTAACTTCCAAAAAAAGAAGCCATTATCCACATAATGAAATATTTCTACTACAACATGGTTATCTCACTTTTAGGAGACAAGACATGCAAACTTAAAAGTTGTGGAGCTAATGGTTGAAGTCTGGGTTTTAACACTTAGAGATACCAATAATCTTGCCCTGATTCTATTCCAGCCCTGTAATTCCAGTTTACATTGGTTTTTGAATAAAGTTCAATCACTGCCACAATCAAAAGATACTGTTTTCAAGATTTAACTTTATTGTTAAAAGTTTGCTAACAGTTTTGTTTTTGGTCAATCAAACAAAAAAAAAAGTCCCTTTCCCTGTGCTCTCAGAGTCTTGCATTTTGGCAGGGTTCAAGCAGGTTGTCTTTTATCTTTTGTTCAGAGTGGCATCTGTCAAGCTGCTTTACCATGAAGGCCTGACTGATGGAGTGCTGCTGACATGGTCATCGTTCCAGCAAATCGCAAGAGGGCACACATACTGTGTCAGAAATTGTGGGGTTCTTGGTCACTTCCTTTTCCAAAGATCTACTTTCTTTGGCTGGATGACAAATTTGAGTTTAGCCTAATGACAAACTTCAGGGAGTCCTGGTCTTAAACCAATTTTACATTCATCATGGGAATGCTTAAATCTTTATAGGAACAAATTGAATTGCTTAACTCATTTTTTTTTAAAGTAAACAAAAAGTGTAGTCAATGGGTGGAAAAGTGAGATACATCATTTTAAAATGATGATTGAAATGGTACATAAGTTGTGAAATCATAATCTCTTTACAAATTTGTCTCTCCTTAAAATTATAGAGGCTTTCTTCTAGGACATTAAGACATCTAGAAGCATGGTTTTACAGCTATTTCTTTACTTTAAAAAAAAAAAACAAAAAAAAAAAAACAGATTGTCTTGTGATGTTATTGATGTCCATCAATAAAAATTTTGAATTTGTACAGTTTGAAATAAAATCCAAATAAATGTAAGAATCAGTCTTTCTCAGTTTGGAAACATATGTTTCTATTCTGCAAAAGCCTCATAACAAGAAAGTAATGTCTTTTGAGGTCAATATTTGTGTAAATGCAAGCCAATCCATAAGAATCTGATAAATGTGTTCCTTTTCTGTGCTCCATGAACAGAGTGTGCTTTTGGTTTTCGCTTGTCTGTCAGTTTCTCTCAAATATAGTAAACAATAAAGCAGCGACCCAGTGGCAGTGCCAGTATGAACACATACACACTTAAAAACACACAAAGTCCCACTGAGTCCCTGAGTTGTCTTGACCTAAATAAAGCCCAGCGGTCTGCCTCAGGTCATTCTCTTATACCTCCCTTATTTTAATGAGATTTTTAATTAGCATGTTAATTGCCTAACACAATCAGCAGGGTGACTAGCTTGCTGGTTAGCTGCTGTTGGCATCCAACTGGGCTATAACACTGTGGCTTTCCACTCTGCTGAGCAGAACCATGCAGAGCTTAGCTGTGCAAGGCTAGCCTGGAGAAGAAATGGTATAAAAGAAAACAAGTAGTGATTTTTCTTCAGACTCATGCTGCATTTATGGTAAAGGCAGCGCTCCAAATCTAATTAACTACCAATTTATTTCACCCCTGACCACCAGTTCTTTGTTACTTTGCTTCTGCTGTTTAGAAAAATGTTTCAGGAGACTACAAAACCCCACAACCATCGCCATTAACATGTGCAGGCAAAGTATTTTTACACACATTCACGTATTCATCTTATATAGAAAACATGGGCTTACATAATGTTATTTTATTTATCATCATAAGCATTTGCAACATTGCAAATTTTGAGTAATTCTGCTATAAAACAGACTTAAATCTACCATTATTGTTAAGACACCATGCAAAAACACTGTTTGTCTAACATTCTACAAAATTAATCAGCACTTATGTATATAACTTAACACATAATTGTACAATATCAGACATTGATAAAACATGGTAATCAATTTTATTTAAAAAAAGACCTGCACTTAAGTTATCAACTTTGTAAAGAGTTTAAATCTCAGTCTTTTTTATTTTATTTTTTTCTGGCATACTTTAAAAAGCGTCATGAATTAACATTAAAAAAAGTACCAAATTTGCAAAGTGACATTTTTAGAAAACAGGCGCCTTCTACTTATCCAAAGACTTTTCTGCTGTTTTGCACGTGTGAAACATTTAAAATATTTTAATTTCTTTCTTCCATCGGTTGTTGTGGTTCGAGGATGAAACCATCAGCGAGTTTGTCCGCTGAAGACGGCAGCCTGCTGCGTCTGGAAATGAGTTTGATGGGAGTGGAGTTTGTGCACAATAAGCCTAAAGAGGTTAAATCACAGAGGGGAAGGGATCCGCTGTCAAATGTATTTACTGGTCCAGCTTTTAGTGTTTTTAATGCACTAGTTAATAAAGCACACAAAGAAACAATTACATAATTAATACAATCTTTTGTTGGCTAGCAGAGTTACTATTGTTGAATCTGACTTTTGAAACAAGGATATGTAGTTCATAAGACAAGGTTATTTATTTATCTATAATTAGGGAAAGTAGATGTAAATGTATGGGAGATAAAAGAGAATGAAGGTGGCCAGAAAGGTATTTGAAAAGCCCTTATACAGAGCACCCCTTCCTTTCTCTGTCACGTCACCCTGTTAGCTTCACTGCAGCAGCAACTCAAGGCTGTTCGGTTATGAGTCTCGCCTTTATAATTTAACTCTGCCTGCGTTGGCTTCTTTATTGATCTTGGCCTTCACTGACAGACAGACAGAGCCACAGAAAAATGCTTTGATTTAGCTCAGGAATGTTCTCACTTGTTTGGATCCTGTAAATTATGTTTGTTCTGTCATATCCCCCTTTCCCTTTTCGACTCCCTCTATCCTAATCTGCTTCTGCTCTTATCGTTTTTTTTTTCCTCCAAGCTTTCCTTCTACTTCTAATCACTCCTCTGTTTTATCTTCCTCTTTCCAGTCAGATCTACTGTATAGAGAATGCTCATGGCCAACTGGTGCGTGACCTGGACTTCAATCCCAATCGACAGTACTACCTGGCGAGCTGCGGGGACGACTGCAAGGTCAAGTTCTGGGACGTCCGTAATGTTCAGGAGCCTGTAAAAACCCTGGAGGAGCATTCGCACTGGTGTGTGGATCGACTGAGGTTAAAACAGCTCACACATGAGCGATGACAAGTTCTCATGTCAACACTTTGGTTGACTTGAGACTTATCATCAATTTATCATCCAGAGTTATATATTTTTTCTGTATGCTACAAAATTGCAATTTTGCAGCAGTAGATTTTTTCAACACTGAGGGTAAAACATTTTGACCAGGAATTGTAGTGAATTCATCTTCATCTTCTGCTTTTTTAGTTTTAAAAAACTGTCATTTCCAGGTAGTTTTTTGTTCCATCGTTTTTTGAACATTGCATCAAAACATTCTTCATTCATCTTTTCAAAACTGACTGACAATCATCTAAAGATTGTTAGTTTTAAAGTAATGTGTTCTTTATTTAATTTTTGGTTTTAATTTTACCAGCGTGTCATTTTATCAAAACAGATATTTTACAGAATTTAGAAGAACTCATAAATGAAATATATTGTATAAAATTTGAAATGGGAAAATCTTTTGGCATTTGCACAAAAGCAGGTTTAGTTTTAAATTTGAAAGAATAAAAAGATGGGATAGTTAGGAAGATAGAAATTCAGGCATCTTTAGAAAGCACGCTCACAACAACAATCAATATGATGATAACTCCTTTGCTCCACTTTTGATTGGTTTCTTGTTTCAATAATTGCTTTATCTCCTGACCAATGAAACACCCTGACTACTCCTGATGTAATAAAAGGTAGTAATACAGTCGTTAAATCTGCAGCCACTTCTTTTGTCATTTGGACTGAAGGAGAGTGGGCCGACTGCAGCCAAGTCCACCTCCGGGTTGTCTCAAGAAGAAGCTTCGGGCGTTGCTAACAGCTGAACAGTCGACTGCAGATGTGTTGGTGTGGGAGACACATTGTCTCCTGTGTGAGCTGAATAGATGATCAGTGTGTTTCTGTGAGCCAAACTGGGATCCTGCTGCAGCGCACCACTCCTCACCTGACACCAGCAGGCACATACATACACAAAAGCACATTCACGTTTTGTCTATGCGCACGCACACATAGGCAGACGTTATCTCCAAAGAAGAGACAGGCTTTGCAAACACATCCATAACCGTAGATTACAGCAGATGGGATGTCTTTCGATAGGTGATATGCATGTATGTGTGGATTCACTATCATCACATCTGTGTTTTTGCAAAAGCTTTCTTTTTATCTATGTGGCCACATGCGTTTGTGTGCGTTCTAGCATTTCTATAAAGCATATTCTCATTTGTATTCGCCTGTATGAGCATCTGACTTCAGTGCAATGCATACATGTGTGGGTGTTTGTCGTGCGCGCTCATTTGTCGGAGCGCAGCCAGGATATGGCCTCGGGGCTGCTGGGGGTATTAGGAACTATTTTTTTGCAGGGAAGCGGATTAGCGGAGCGCAGGGAACGACGTGGCCACGGCTGATTTTTCTGTCAACAGCCTCAGTTATCCCTCAATCCCTCCCTGTGAGGGAACTGGGACCGCACTCTGAGCTGCGCCCCGGGCTCACAAAGAAACCCAGACACACAAAGAATGTGTGGAGGAAAAGAAAGCAAGTCGGAGATGCAGTGTTGATGGTAGAAAGAAGGGACAAAATGGAGAGAATACGGGAGGGAAAGTTGTGAAAGTGGGCAAGAAATAAAGCAAGGATCATGGAATTTCTGATAATAATCATCAGCTCATGTGAACTAAGCTCAAATATAGACTGACTGCAAGCTACCAAATCCGCATTACTGGCATCTGAATACTCAAATAGAGATATGTGAATGCCTCTGTAGGAGCGCTGCATTTTCTGCAGGATTTGTGTGGGAGGCTGAGTGAGTGCATGTGTGGTCCGCTCACACATTCAGTAAACAAACTTTCACAGCATTCGGTGCTTGCTGCGGGGCTCTTCACCCACACAGAGCTTTGTTCAGAATAATTTTAGTCATATGCATGATTGTAAAAAAAGGATTGCACTTCCCCACATTTCTTGCGTTGTCTAATTCTGAATGAATAATGTGTGTCCCAGGGTGTGGAGCGTCCGCTACAACCACAGCCACGACCAGCTGGTGTTGACGGCCAGCAGCGACAGCCGTCTCATTCTGTCCAATATGGTGTCCATCTCCTCGGAGCCATTCGGACACTTGGTGGACGACGAGGAGCTCAGCGAGGGGGAGGAAAACCATCAGGAAGACAAGTAAGAAAAAATAATGAAAAATGGTTTCCAGTTTGTGAAAGTCACCTGCTTTTTTCATGCAAACTTTGACTTGAGCTGGTTTTTGTTTTTTGTTTTTTCTTTTTATATAAAGAACAAAAACGTGAAATTGTATTAATAAGAGAAACACAAAGTACAGTTTTTAAACTTGTGACTTTTTCTCCTAAATGAAAGAAGAGGTTGAGTGACATCTACAAATTAAAACCCTTTGAAACTAGGCAAAGAAAAAACATCCATCATCACTAATACATGTTAATCTTTTTAAAGGATTTATAACATTCATTCCATTCCTTCCTTGGTGGATCTGCTAGTCTGCTGAACTTCTTTCTCTTGTTTAAAAGAATTCACCTCTGCTTTCATACAGATGGACTCACATTGTGTTTGAGCACTTTTTGATATCAGGTATGCACAGACATATCATCCTATTAAGCAGGTTGGCTGACATTGACCAATCATCAAATAGAATCATCTGAAACCAGTGACGGTGGCTGATGTTTATGTGATGGTTCATTGTTTTCTTGCATTGACTTTCTGACAAATTATTTTATGATTGACTTGTGTTTTACAAATAACTTAGTTGGGGCGCATAAGCACTGAAAGGTCACTGAGTTCGTTTTAGTTAAACAAGCTAAGAATTCCTTTAAATCCTCTCCGACAAAGGATTCTTTTGTAAAAAAATATCTCTGATAGGTTTTCATGAAATATGTGAAAAATTCAATAAGTGTGATGAAGAGTGAATAAATATCAACTATTGAGTTACTTTTTTAATGCATACTTTCTTTTCCTGCCAAAATGGAGAAAATATGACAACAAATAATATCCTGGCTATTCTGCTAAAATACTTTTATTTTGGTAATAATATTGGCCAGCAGAGATTCATCCTCCAAGGGTGATGTACAATAATGTAAATTAATCTCTTCTGACAATTGAGATGATTTTTACTTCAGTTTGTATTACAAAACAAAACTAGGAAAAAGTCAAACCTTTGAGTCAAATAAGTTAAATATAAAACTTTACCCAAACTGGGTCTAAAACAGGGCAATCCTAAACAGCAGTTAATCTGCAACAGAATGGCTGAAAAAGAAAAGAATCAAACTGTTGGGCTGCCCTAGACAAAGTCAAGACCTTAACCTGATTGAAATACTGAGGTGAGATCTTAAACGAAAACAAATGGCTGCAACTCTCAATGAACTGCAGCAACATTGTAAATAAGAGTGGACCAAAAATCCTCCAGAACAATGTGAGAGACTGATGAGGTCATACAGAAGACAATTACAGTAGTTACAAGTTGTTCAACGAGCTCTTGAATCATAAGTTTGACTTTGTGGTTCACACCAAGTTTTTGCTTTTTCTTTGAGCTTTTTGTTAATTAAAAAACAAGATGGTGTAATATATCATATGTTGTTCATCCTAGGTTATAATTTTAATTTTAAAAACCTACTAAGTACTAGTGTTCAGTTTCATGTCCTAAAACCTAAAACTTAAAACTTTGAGAACTAAATAATAATAATAATAATAATAATAATAATAATAATAATAATAATAATAATAATAATAATAATAATAATAATAATCATTTTATTTAAATAGCGCCTTTCAGGACACCCAAGGACACTTTACATCAATGAAGAAATAAAAAAA
>NC_051439.1:17372599-17488545 GCF_001649575.2 Kryptolebias marmoratus
AGGGAGATAGCAAAGAGTTAATAAGGGGGATGAGAAGATGGTTTGATTTTGAAATGGTGTTTTTTGTGCCAACAAGGATTATTTCTGTTTTGTTACTGTTGAGTTGTAGGAAATTGTTAGAAAACCAGTGATTGAGCTCAGTGAGACAGTCGGTGAGGATGGAGGGTGGGTTAGTGGAGCCTGGTTTAGTTGAAATATAGAGCTGTGTATCATCGGCATAGCAGTGGAAATGGACACCAAATTTGCGGAAAATGTTACCCAGAGGAAGGAGGTAGGTGATGAAGAGGATGTTTCCTCACCTAACCATGTCTGAAAACGCATCATTCCTTGGTGATACAACATTGATGAGACCGTGAAGTGATAAAAAGAAATAAAGAAATTCAAAACAACAGAGGTAAATAAACTGAAGTTGAGTGAAACATCATCAGCTTCACAGCTAGTTACGGATGTTTCTAACATCTGTCTGTGCTCCTCCTGTAAAATGCCAATAAGAAAGCCATTTCACCTACTTGCATTTCTTTTGAAAATAAGTTTCTCTTAAGCATCTCATAACGTTTGGCCTGGATTGACTCAAAATGCTTTTTTTCTCCATTGCAGTATACTGTATTAAAATTCAGATGTGGAGTCTCAGACACAAGCTCTTATCATATCATATGGGATAAGAATATTTATACCCTACTTTAGTTGTCTGTCTTGTGTTTCTTCAGTGCCATGAAGGTCTAATGGGTCTAATGGAATAAACCGAGACTGAATACTGTACGAAAATGTGCTGTGTGTATTTTGAGCTGTTCGTTTGATAATGATTCTTTCAAGATTAAAGCTGACTGGCTGAACCTTTGCTCTCATATTCTTTGACACTCAGAAACATAAAAGTAAAGAGGTAAAACATTAAAAATGTGTTTCTGTCAAAACACTTCAGATGCTTTTTTTTTCTTTCCCTCTGTAGCCTTAATAGTTGATTTTAAAATAGCAGGAAAATCCTCTGTAATGGTTACTGTTCACTGCTGTCCAAACCTGCCACGGTCCAACACCCATTATGGTCCCATTCCCCCTCTCAGCTGAAACTACCAGCTCTTACACTCAATGGCTGACTCTCAACCACAATTATCAACTCTTCTGTCTAATCACCAGCACTCAGCTTTAGTTTTAACCCTTCCACTGCAGCTATTGACCTCTCCTTGTATGTTCCACGCAACATTACCGGACACTGTGTATAGACCAGTTCCTGGTCAGACCATCTGAAGTGAGGATTGTTTTAGAAGCTTAATAAAGCAGTTTGAAATATTTGTAGTAAATAGAGAAGAAAATAACTTTTTGTTTCTTAGCAAGATATATTTGAGGTTTAAGTTCATCCAGACCTAGGCATGGTCTAGATGACACTTTTTTTTTTGTGGCAACCATGTCAAGTTCTCTCCGAACTCTTCAAGTTCTAACGTCACCAGAAAAATCCTATTTTCACAGCCCATACCTGCAATCTCCTTCACTAGGTCAAAATGCTTGAAAAGTAGCCCAACAATTGTCATGTTTATAGATGAAATTTTTAAAATTGGACAACAAATAAAGTTTCATGGGGAGCGGGTCTTCTCACTGCACACAAACTCACAACAGGTCAACGCACTGTGCAGCATGTCAAGTCAACCAAGATTTTTTTTTTGCAAAGCAAGTGTTTATTTACATTTAAAAGATAACATTATTGTAGTATAATGTGTAATTCATCATTAACTGTTTTATTTACATTAGATTTAGGGTTAGGATTAGGTTTTAAGGTTATACACATTATATACAGTACCTATGTACACATTTATATACATCTATAAACATGTTTATCTACAATGGTAAGTAGTGCAGTAAGTTATCATTATATAATTGTAATCGTGCAGTGAGTTATCATCACTTGGTGTGGCGAGTTGACATAGATCCATAGATACTGTATCTCTAAAAGGTAATAGACTGGATGTCCACTTTTTGGAGCAGTTCAGTTTGGTTTACATAAAAGAACTGCAAGATTCTTGTTGTAAACTAATATACTGTAGATGCTATTTGGTGCTTTGGGTCTACTACCTTCTTTCAGTATTCAGCAGGGCCTCTCGTCTGAAATTGAAAAATAAAATAAATGTCTTTAAGTTACATGGTAGTATACATTAAAATTCATAAATTCACTGTGACCAAACTTTATCAAGGTTTTTGTATCCAAACGACATTCATTTGATCTGCCTTAGCATGACTCAATAGCTTTAGATAATGCTTTAAAAATATTTTTAATGAAAAGCATCCTCATTCAGGCTGGTAAAATGTGACCTCTGCAGAATGATGTTTAGCAGTTTGTTGGCCGTTAAACTGTTCAGCGACATTATCCCTAAAAACCTTTAAACCCCTGGTGTAACTGAGGCCAAGCCCAGTATTTGTTAGGATCACTCAAGTGCTCCCATTTGTGCCTTTTTTGTTCTTTTCCTTCCAACTGAATGTATACGAGTGTCACATCTAAGAGTGATTTTATTTTAGGCTGCAGTCCAGAGGGAGCAGCTACTGTCAGCGCAAAAATGTTAAGGTCTAAAATAAATCCAAACGTTTAAATCACAGTTTCCTCACAGGACTACTAACCGAAAGGGGGGTTAGGAGGAATTTGGAATTGCAATAATGCTGGATCATATTTCTAAATTGTTATTTATTGTCTAGTTATGGTAGCAGAGGGAGAAATGTGTCTGCATCAGGCAAGATGTTGTTGGAGTTTTAAACAGATGGATCACATTTAAAAAAAAACAAAAAAAAACAGATTATTTCATCCAGACTGTTCACATCGTTTTAAGTAGTGCGATGCTTATAATGAGCTCTTTATGTGTAATGCTATAGTTTAACTTACACATACAGAGAAATATAGAGTGTGCACCTTTGCAGCTCTTTTGCCCGCTAATGGTGCTGATGTTGGCCGGTGACCTTATGAGACTTCCTGTTTCCATGGATACCAACCAACATTGTAGATGCAGACATTTTCTCAATTAAATCTGAAAAATCAAGTAAAAGCACA
This sequence comes from Kryptolebias marmoratus, assembly GCF_001649575.2. Taxonomy (NCBI): domain Eukaryota; kingdom Metazoa; phylum Chordata; class Actinopteri; order Cyprinodontiformes; family Rivulidae; genus Kryptolebias; species Kryptolebias marmoratus. The sequence continues at coordinate 17,375,625 of NC_051439.1, forward strand.
TGTGATGTTCTATAATAAAATATAAAGCATATGGTCTCCTCCATGTCCCACAGCTGACCTCTTTGTGTTTCTGTGACGCAGGAGTAAGGAGCCTCTGAAAGACAGCGTGGTGTCCACCTATGAGGAACACGAAGACAGCGTGTATGCAGCTGAGTGGTCATCAGCTGACCCCTGGCTTTTTGCTTCTCTTAGCTACGATGGACGCCTGGTCATCAACAGGGTTCCCCGAGCTCTGAAGTATCGAATCCTACTGTGAGACACAGAGGTGCTGTTGGTGACCTCTTATGGATGTGAGAGTCTGTAAGAGTGTGTGTTTGATGTAAATGTATCCTAGTATTTATACCCCACTTATTACTGTAAAAAATCATTGCTTATTAGCATTGAAGTAAAATCTCTGAATAAAAATTTGACTTTGAAGGCTTTATTCAGGCTTTAAATTTATTAACTACAACCAGCTCTTGTCCTCATATCCCAAGGTCACTCATTTAGCTTTTGTTAGAACTATAATTTTGTCTTTAATGTAAAGAACATTACTTGTGTCTAAGGACACCATAATTGAGTCAAAGCATAGTCATGAAGAAATACAAGACTATCTGTGTGTTTGTTTGACCACAATTCAGTTCAACTCAGTTTATTTATATAGCACCAATTCGCAACAAAAGTCATCTCAGGGCATTGTACAAAAACATTCACATACAATAAAAAAATGCCAGTTCGTGAAAGGTATCTTGGAAAGCCAGCAGATTGTGTTGAATTTTCATTTTGTTGCAGTCTCCCATCTTGAACAGCACATTGGTGACAGTGGAATGGAACAACTCCCTTTTAACAGGAAGAAAACTACAGCCGAACCAGGCGCAGGATGGGCAACCTTCTGCCTTGGCTGGCTGGGGACCACAAAACTTGTGTCATGTGAATTTAACCATCTGTACCTGATTGCAGCCCACTAATATATAACAAGTGTACCCACCAACTAATCAAAATCAAAAAGTGGTAAGTCTGTAAGTATGAGCAGAAGAAATCCCCCTTAATGTATTTTAATACAATAAGGGTGATTGTTTTGAAGAGATACTGTGTGAGGAGGTTTGTAGTTACCCACATTTGTATAATTCATTACCCAAAGATTCCAAGAATACACAATTAGCATCACATTTCTAGTGAAAAATCACCCAAACTTCTTTTGTTTGGCTGCCTCTTTGTCAGAACATTGTTACCACCTATTGGACAGTACTGTGAAACTGTTCACTGATAAATCTATTTATGTGGCATCTTGGCACAGTTGACCCTAAAGTGGTGTCAATACAAGTCTGAATAGCTTTTTTTGCACAAGAACACCATGCATGAGCTTTCAGAAACATAATGCTATTTATACTTAAGACCTCCTGCATGATTTATTTTTCCCTGTGTGCAAAACCACTTGGTCTTTTCAAACATATATAACCTTATACAGCTTTGAAGATTGCTGCACCCCATCGTTGGCCTCATTTCATACTCTTTGCAACAATAGGCTGGTTTAACAGTTAATTAAAACTAATTTATTTCTAACCAGCATTTTACAGTTTGAGAAACCCTAAAATCTGGGATAACAGGAAATGTCAGTATTTTTTCAAAACAAAATTCCGGTTGTTGCTCTGCTCGTGCAAATAAGAGGTGTCGCAGACTGGAAATGTATGTCCTACAGGCCTCAAAGTTAAGAGGATGTTGATTCCATGAATAAAAAAAAAACAGTGAACAAGTGTTCTCTGTGGTGTCCAGTGGCATGAAAAGGCCCCCTCTTTTTAAAATCTTTCTTGAGATGTCAGTCTTCGTGTTTTTTTTTTTTGATTCCATAGATACTCGGAGGCCAAAATGCAAAGGTTAGCACCACCCACCAAAGTGTTCTGGTATCTAAAAGTCTTTTGTTTTTTGTTTTTAAGGTTGACAACATTCAATAACAGTAGCTTCTGTATATAAACTGGCAGTGGTTGCTGTGCTTTGTGTTTTTATTGGTTTGAGTTTCCCTTTGACATGGATACACTGCAGCTGTTTTGAAATTTCCGCTTAAAAAAAAAATTCTCAAATTTAGTCAATAATAACTTTTCAACAACTGTGAAGCCAAATTGAACAATGATGGGCTTTACAAATTAGGAACTATAACCTCTTATAACAAAAAGATATTTTGTTGTTCAACCAGTTAGAGATTTGATGTTTTTACTTCTAAATAATCAAAGTCGTACAACAGATGTGTTTATTGTAATATTTGCATCAGGCGGTGTCTGTCTTTCAGCTTTATAGACGGCTTCAGGGAGAAACAGCTTAAATTATTACTCAGATCTCAAAATTGCTGTTGATTTTCTGTCCATTGATTTTTAAATTAACTTTCTAATAGTTTTATTGATTTTACTGGAAGTGCTTCTGTCCAATACAGACTTAAAGGCCGCAGTAAATTCAAAGCGTTTAGAAATACGAAACAAACCCTTGATGTTTATTTACTAACAGACAACAGAGAATACCTGCTGCAGTCGTGACTGTTTTGTACTGTTTTCTGATTTTCATTTAACCCCCTTTCATACACTAGATTATTCTTTTTCAGGTGGGATCGCCTGGGAACCTCTAACCAAATGTTGATTTTTGTCATCTCGGTCCTGTACCCCTCACTCGTCACTCATCTGCCATCCGCATGGTCTCCTTCTTTGAATGTGTACGTGCTGAGGGCCGGTCGATAGTGACAGTCCGAGCCTCTGCTATGGCAGACGCCACTGACAGGCCTTTTAATTGCAGCTTGACTTCAGAGATCACACATCCACATGTTCACACACATTCACACACAGTAGGAGGGAGGGGCATGGGCACTTCATTAGCTTTGGTCAGGGCTGGCAGTGCTGTGGCTGAATGCAGAATCTATTTGTCTGTCTAATCAGAGACTCTGCTCACACAAAACCTCACACAGAACCGCTGTTACCCTGCAGTCAATTACTGCGAGGGGGAACTGAGTGAGCGCCAAAAACATAATCACAGATTTTTACCCATCTGGAAACTTGTAATGCTTGTAACAGACAAACACACATTTTACCTTTCTCGGCATGTGAAGACACCTGAGGGAGAGCAGCAAGTGTATCCTACAGCCCATGTATGATCACTGCAATAAAATGGAATCGAAAAAGCCGAGACAGATATCCTCCCTTCTTTATAAAGAACATCCAGCAGCAGACTCGTGACCGATCGTCAATCTGTCTGCTCATAACTGCAGAGTATTTGCATATGAATCGATGGAGGCACCTCTTTAGTATGCCTGAAAGCTTTTTCCAGGACAAATTACATTAACTATGATGCATTGATTGTCATTGTGGAGATTTGGATACATTATTGAAGACAGTTTGAAAGTATATTCTGCTGCAGCATCATCACAGCTGGAACATAAAACTCTTCTTCAGTAGATATGGTTAAAATTAGTTACTTAAACTCTTATTTATTCCATCATCTACACCTCATCAGCTTTGCCAACCAATTATACATAACCTACCTTGTGCAAATCTGTCAAATTATTTTATTAATACCAACTTTTTCAAACATTTCTCTTTGAAATAAACTTTCTTTAAAAGTGTTTTTCAGAAATATTTGCATCAAAAATTATATTGTACAGAAAGCAGAAATCTTTAAAATCATCCTTGTCTGTCTTCTGGTCTCCAGGATGATGGATCTAATTATATGCTGAAGAAACTTTGTGTAAGAAAGTTACAATCTTTATGAAGAGAGTAAAGGTAAAATACACAGAAAAAGCTGTATTTAGCCAAATGTTAGACTGTTTTTTCATACATTTAGCAATCCATTTACCTCTCTAGGTGTGTCTGAAAAACATCTTTTTTGGCTTCGGAACTTTGACACACAAGCATTTGATGTCAACAACAAATGACATCATATTTCTATGATGGTTTGGATAAACGGCGTGCCATTTCTTTTCATGTTATTATGACTACAGGTTTAAAACTTTGACACATCTCAGCCCTGTCACATTATTTGGGGTCTCAATTTAATTCAGTTTTTCAGATTTGCAGGGTAGCATTACTTTACATTACAGTACCAGCTAAGAGTGAATGTCCTCATTTTTGTTTTCACTTAATTTTAACTTTAAATCAAACTCCATTCATTGAAAGACAGATCTTTTTCTTTTGGCTTCTTTTGTTTTGCATTCTACAGCAAATTCTCAGAAACGTTTATTTCTTTCACTGAACAAATGGAACAAAGCGCTTTTTCATTAATTTGTTCTATTTTTATTGGTTTAGGACCAATAAACAGAGGATGTAAATTAACTTTAACTTTGTTATCTCTAGTCCAAAGAAATACATTTCCTACAAACTACAGTTGGATAATCCAGCTGTTTGTGGCCAAACTGCAAATGAGATAAATGCAAGTTGTTGTCTTTAAAGGTGCATTAAATTATTTTTTCATCAGTTTTGGATAGTAGCAAGAGCTCTCAGGCTAGCATGCATAACTTTCTCTCAGGTGAGGATAAAATTGTAATTTGTGTCCAACGTTACATGTGCAAAAAGAGGAGCGAGTAACACCACGCCCTGAGGCTATCCACTGTAAATTTATTGTAGAACAAGCTGTTGTTGGTATCATTTTTGTAGTGTTGTTAGTCATATCATCATATCATGGAGACCTCAGAAAATTGTAGTAATTTGTGGGAAAAAGGCTTGTTTCTTTTAATGCAGTATTTCATGAAATCAGGTTAAACAAAACAAATCTTTTTCCTGCAAAACACATTAAGGTAGGAGCTCTCGGAAGTTCTGACTCACTTGACTTAACAAAAGTTGATTTTGTGTATTCACCTTACATAGCGGACATTACAGAAAACATTAATTGACTTGGATTTATTAGAGTGGATGTTTCCGGGTTACACCTGTTGCAGGTTTCTGCAGCTAATGTTCAAGGGAAATTTTAGATAAAATGCCATTGAGACAGAAACGGATTATTTCAGAGATCTCTCTACATTAACTTGTTCATTGTAAATATTTCCTCTCACTCTGGGACATGACACTCCTCCGCATGAATCATGCCTCACTTCTAAGATACAAGTTTGCGTAACATCTTGAATGGAGGTAATTGTACCTGAGGGTCACCTGGGTGTCGTTCTCAAAGGGTGGAGGCGGAATTGGATTCGGCTGCTGTGGAAATGAAATAGAAAAAAAAAAATTAGATTTCATTTAATTATTTATTCATGTCAGCTAAGCAATATAGAGCCACCTGGGGTGTCTGTATGTTTGTGTGTGAGCGGCGAGTTTCAGGTGATTATTACCTTTGAGAGTTTCACTCATTTGCATGGGGGAAAATTTATATGACCCCTTGAAATGAAAATTATTCACAAACACGTTGCTCTCTGCAGGAAGAGGAGACAAAAAGACAAAGAAGTGAAAGAGTGACTGATAGCAGAAGAATGCACCCTTGGGAGGAGAGGAGCGACAAATGTAGGTTTTGGATTGTGTGAAGGAGAGGGGAGATGGTCCTCAGGAGGGTTAATGGTGAGTTAATGACTTCCAGATTCCTACAGATCAAGTGTTTAACGATACTGAATGATTCCTGAGACAGAGGTGACTCGCAGATAGAAAATAATTTTTTTATTACCAAAAACAGGGGGGAAAAAGACTGGTATTCCACCCACTAAATAGAAATATCAAGAGAGAAAATTTACAGTACAAAAAGCCTGTGGAGAACTAAAAATAAACAAACCATTTCAAACAGTCAGAGATCTTCTGTATGAGGGAATAGGCCTGGCATGAAAACTGTTCACTGTTAACCTACTTGCACTCGAGCTGCGGCGCGCTCTTTGTTGGTGAATTCTCAGGCTCTTAGCTCTGAAGCAGTGGAAGCCCAGATGAAACACAGTCCCATCACTTTTGATGTTAGCTCGGAGCGTGCAAGGATAACTACTTAACACTGACAAGCAGCCTGTAGTCAAGGAAAAGCTTCTGTGTGCCGTAAGCTACTTATTTACCATCCCATTGCTTTTGGAAAAGATAAAGTGCTCCAAGAAGGGGTGAGAAGAGACTATGAAGCCATGACTGATGTTACAGGAGGAGCCTTTGTCTGTTTCTGGGGTTATGTTTGCAGAAAACCTTCTTAGTCCAGCATGGCCACGAACAAAGCTCTGAGTTCTAAGTGCAAAAGTCTTGATTCGTTGGTCATGATTTACATTTAGCCTCTAATAAGTCAGACTTTCTTTAAATATTTTAAACTAATCTTGATCAGTAGTTCTTCTAGCTTTCTGAAGGTCTTTCAAAAAATATTTGGACTTTGGCTGCTTGAGTCTCTGACTATTTTCAGAGGAAAGGTTTTATTATTGTTGTTTAATTTTTTACCAAGTTCTGGCCTATAAGTCATTCAGGCTTGGAAAGGCTCCTAAAGTCAAAAGTGTTGTGTGTGAACGAGCTTTGTGTTAACCCAAACAGCTTAGCAAAAAATTACATTTTAATTTAATCTTTAGACACTTTTTACCAGCAGTCTGTCACAAAGACACGTTTTCTTCATATTTTCTTTTAGCAGAATCTGACAAATACCAAAGACAGTTACAGAAAATGATATTTTAACACCAATAAGGTTATCCCCAAAGAGCTACCAGCTGAAAACTCAACATATATTAAATGATCTGCTGAAAGATGATGCATCTTTCAGGTCTTATGTCAGGTCTTTTCTGGATTTATTTCCTGTCTCTTAAAGACTTTTCAGACTCTGTTCATCTGCCAGAGACAGTTTTTTAAAGAGTGACATTTTTCTTTTGTCCTGTCTTTGTTCTCTTTTTTAATATTCAAACACATTATCATGGTCAGTAACAATGACATGACAAAAGATCAACCAAAGTCCCAAAAGTCTTTGAAAGATCTTCAGAAAACCTGTAGAACTATTGACAAAGACCACTTTAAAAGACTACAACAAAGCTGATCAAATTGGCATTTATTTTATTGTTCTTCATTTAAATAAGTTTTAAGACAGTTAAATAATCATTTTTTCTCAGACTCAGGCATCTGCAGTGTCTTTCCTAAAGGCCTTACAAAACTTTTAGATCTCACTAAAACACAACAAATCAGGAGCAAACCAACTGAGATGTTTGTGTAAAAAGTTAGTTAGGCTCCTTTAAAATGCTGCATAGGTTCATTTTATTAAATTGTACCTAAAGTAGTGCACTAATTTAAGTCCACAATAACTTTTTAAAATAATTTATGGTTTAGAAATACATTAAAGGACAATATTTCAGTTTTAGTTGTTTAATTATGTCTCTAGGTAAACTGAAAATCATATGAAAAATATATTTTATTATAAAGGGATGTCCTTTTCTTTCCCTAAATGACTGTATAAGCCCTTTCCCCTCCAGTTTCTCCCTGTTCTTCTCTCCCATGCTGTAGTAACTGCAGAGTTGTAGCCCTTGATAAAATTCACTGCCGTCTCGTTGACCAACCTTCCTTTCTTCTGGAGTGAAAAAAGAAAGCCCGGTGGATGAAGTACAGTCACGATGTGCCCATCTCATTTCTCCCTCCTTATTGTTCCTCAATTATAGAACAAGACCAGAGTGGATCATCGTTATTTATGAGCCTTTGCTACTACAACGCACATATAATTACCTCTCAAAAGCTGTAATTGTGCTCATTTCTCACGACCGGTCACAGACGCCCACCCCCCATGCTCTCCTGGTTTTTCAGGAGATTGAGAGCCTGTTGCCATTAAGACACACCAGGTCATAGGTTGTGTATTGTAACTGTGTTGGACACAGGAATTTAGAGCTTACAACGTTACAACAAATTTGAGTTTTTAAAAAAATTCCTTATTTATGTAGATACACAATCATTTTGTTTTGTATGTTGCTCTAAAACCACAGACTGTCCCCCTGTAAAAGTACTTGAATATACTTGAAGAATTAAATGAAAATAATGCAAATCCTCCTCCTGCTTCTCTTCACGATGCTGATGTGAGTCTGATCGACCAATGATTGAAGAAACTAGCGAGCCCGTCACCAGCGTCACAGCAATACAGACTGACAGTCGGTATGTGTTTGATCATTGGTGCATAGCTGGAGGACAGAGCGGGAGCAGAGGCTGTGGCGACTCTCAAACCTCTTTGTCAATCAACAGCCAGCGAACGGCACCCCATGAAATCCATTAAAACCAATTTAGCCAGAACTGCACAGCTCAGAGCTTCACAAACGCTCCAAGCCATGGTGAAATATTGATGGATTTTTCAAAACTTTGGTGGTTTGAGTTGATTGCTGAGTATTATTTTTAGGGCCTGGTGTGTCATTCATTATTATCTGAGGAAAAGGATTCTCTGTGAGAGATTATTGCACATAAATTAGTGTATTTGTGTTCTTTAAACTACAATTTTTCTTCCTGGTTTTAATTCTGTTCCTGTAAAACTGGGACTGAATAAATTGTCAATAAATCCCTGTAGATTTGCCAGTACAACAAAATTCAATGAATGTTCCCAATGCATTCTGCTTTTAGGTTTTCTCAAAAGAAAAAGTGACATTTGATTCAAAATGTTTGGAAGGTTTAAAGCCAGTAAAATTATGTTTATTTTAAAAAGGTATAATACAAATAAATGTATCAGCCATTGCAGACAGACGGGCTCCATCTCCACTAACTTCTGATGGTTTTTCATGCTAGGATTTAACAGGTAAAATTTAAAATACATGACTATTATATCTATATAACACTGGATGTAAAGATCAACCTACTGAATTATACTGTCAACAGGAAAACTATCATTTTTGCTAATAGAGCAGGTTTTGGTTTTTTTATTAATTTGGTTTTGGAGACTAATGACAGATGTTCCTAAAGAATATGATCCTAATAATAAAATGTATTATTTTGGTTTAGTTCTATATCATATTAGATCTATTTTTGTGGAGAAAGGTGTAATAGTTCTGTAATAGTTTTTTGGTATACACTATATATCTTTTTATTTTTTATTACTATTCATGTTGTCCTTTTTTTTTTTTTTTTGCATGAACGTATGTGTGATTTTTGTGTCCTCCCCTGACCCCTGGCTGTTCTTCTGTCATGCTGCACACCGACTCACCCCCTCATTCTTCAGCCCTCTCCTCCCTGCTCATTCGCTCACATCAGACATGTCATCCAGCGCAGAGCGCTCGGACACACTCATGGGAACTGCTTGACCCAGATCTGTCTTCTCTTCTGCCCAGCTGACCACACACACACACACACACACTCAGGCACAGATGCACTTGACATTTGGGTCGCTGACAAGACATCAGGTGAGGACAGAAGAGCCCAGGTGACAAGGAGAAGCACTGAACCTTTGCTGTGATATTGCCCCTGTGAACCTATGAGCGCACACACACACGCTGCGTTTGTCTGTCATATCTCGACTCTGAAAGCCAGTCTGGGGCTCGTTATTCAGCCACTGGCCTTCCAGAGCTTTGATTACTATGGCCATCTAAAAGACATGTTATTTTCCTGCTAAATGTGTGCATCCCTCGGTGAATCCACATGTAATCATGTAAAATGAGGAGTGCTAGCTAATAGAAATACAATAATGTTATGATATTTATACAGCTTGTTTCTTTAATTTAAAAGGGTTCTCCATATCTTTATTGCTAAATGAAGGATATTTAATGGCATTTTGTTGTAAAATGCACATAATTGTGAATGACTTGTAAAACATTTAAAATTGCAGAAACAGTTAATGAAAATAAATGATTGATTATGTTATTTTACATAAGGAATATAAAGTCAGTATGTTTCTGCAATTTTAAGAATATTTTATTCATTACAAAATGCAGGAAAATTCTGTATATGTCTTTTAAAGTGCAGTTAAGCATTTTTCTTATTTCTTTCCACATCTGCCTATATTCTCTGATGTAACTGCTTTACATTTCTCCAGTTACTGTTGGGACACATGCAAGAAAAGCTTCTGAATCAAACACAAACACAAGGTTTACCAACTAACAAAGTCCTCTTTTGCTAGGGGGTTAGAATAATGGATGTAAAGCTAATGTGCTTACAGCTGTCAGACTTATAGAGTCCAGCAAAAAACTGTCCCTTTTCAATTTTTAAACCCTTCTGTCATTGGTGCCTGTTCTTCTTTTTAACTTTTCCAGCTTTGACACTTTCCACAAACCTTAAAAACAGTTAAAATGTTATTATTTCTGAGTCATCAGACACAAGATAACTTCTATGAATCCATAGGTTAGATTTAGTGACAGTCGGAGGCGTTTCTTTATTGTGAAGCTATTTTTATTTGATTTCCCATTATTTACTGCACAGACTTGTAAATTTGTATTAATAAAATATGAATGTGAAAAGGAATTATTTTACTCACAGAGCTTCAGAAGTTCACTATAGCCTACAGAACATTATTGATACCTTCATAGTGTTTAAGTTCTGCCCAAATGAGCTGTAATGCTTGTTTGAGTCTCTGTGTTTCTTTCATTCTTGTTCCTGAGTGCTGGAGGAAAGAGCTTTGATAACCCTGCGGTATAAAAACCAGCCAGCAGACTAACCAGCGACTAAATGGTGAATGTGTCTATCTTTGTCAATCAACAGCCTACGAATGGCACCCCATGTAACCCATTAAAACTAATTTAGCCAAAGCTTCACAGCTCAGAGCTCCATGAACACTCAACCCATGGTGAAATAATGATGGATTTTCAAAACTTTGGTTTGAGTTGATTGCTGGGTATTATTTCCAAGACCTGCCGTGTCATTCATTATTACGTGCTGAAAAGGGCTCTCAGTGAGAGATTATTTTGCATAGATTCCATCCAGTCTGGTCTTTTTTTTCCCCCCTACTAGCCTTTATAAAATAATCTTGTTGCTGCTTCAAAGTGGTGAGGGAATCGACTGAGAGAGTGATTTTTCCAATGATTTCCCACCTGAAATTCTTCCGCTTCAATACAACTCGATTTTTCATTACTTTGGGACTTTACCTTACACAACTGTCCAAGAAAATGCAGGACACTTCTTTGTCTGATGAGCATACCATGCACTGCCCATCCAAAAACTGATCAAACGGGAATCAGATGTTTTTTTTCCAGGAGCAGCAAGAAGCTGATCACCGTTTGTGACTTTGTTGCTGCTTATTTTTCAGATGCTCTGTCACAAAGACTTCTCAGCACAACGTCTGGGCATTAAACACAGAGTCATAGTTTTACACATCATTAAACATCACTTAGCATTTTTGAAGAAACCTGGTGATTTTAAACCAGTTTGCTGTGCTGGTGGGTGCATGCAGCATCAGAGATTTCCAGTAACCCGGAGAATTCAGTCCACTGCAGCAACTTAGAAGCAACACAGAACAAAAACAAATAGTGCAATTTAATGCAACTGAACTTTAGGCAATTATTTTCTTTTACATTTGAATTTACAGCAAATCTCTTATTTTTTCCCCCCTAACAGAATAATTAAGAAATTCAACATTTTAAAAGATATTTTATATATAAAATTTTCCTTAAAATGCTGAATGTAGCTGCATATCTGTCACATACACAACAATGTTAAATTTTAAGTTATTGTGTTCAAATCTGTGGAGGACCGGTGGCTAACAGCAAGCTTGTACTTTTCTTTGTGACTCACTTTTTTCCTACATCATTAATGTCAACATAAACATTAATCCCTCTCAGATCATTGCTGTTTGGAGGTGACGCCTCCTCCTGCCATCCAGTTTTTGTTCTCCTTCACTGAAGGATGACACGTCTTTCTTGAAGCGCCTCATAAATTTCAGGAGATTCTACAAGACTAAAAGGAGTCAACAGGGTTTGTGGGCACAAAGCGATAACAAGTGTTTTTTTTTTTGTTTTTTTCCAAAGGCAGTTTTGGCTGTGCTGACTGTGAACAGTGGAGGATTGCTTCACCAACTGACTCACTTGTTGCACCTCGTTGATCTAGGAGGTTATAGGTGATGAACAGATACTTCATTCACACCCGCTGAGTGATTATTTTTTACAATTTTTGAAATGTTTCTGATGAAGGTTTCTAAGATAATTCAATGTAAAAAACTAATTGATACATGAGATTAATCTGAATAGTAAAAAGCACAGATGAGATGCTTTTGATAACTTTACAATCTTGACCATGACTTGCAAGCCACGACCACATCCATCACTTTTTTCTGCACAACATTTCCTTTCTGTCTCTTTCATCTTCTTTCTTTATTTGAAGCATGTTATTTTCCTGTATGTCCTGCATGTTTTTTTCTATTAAATGCTCATTTTTTTAGTATCTTACATAGGTTTTCTTAAGTTGCAGTGAGCTCTCAGACAGCACTTGACTGTCTGAAGTGTCATTCCCAAAACAGCTTCTGTTTTGTATGTTAGGCAATAAATTCCTTATTCCAGATATGACTATACACCCCTTTATTCGCTTCACTTCTCTTCTGCTCATTGAACTGGAAAACTCTGAATGCACAACAATGTACATGCAGAAAGGTGAGCTAAGAAATTGGCAAATTGTGACATGTGGCTACAGAGTGAGTGGCTTTACCAGCTGGTTTTGTTTTCCGTGTCAAAGTTGGGATGTCTGTTTCTGAACCTCAGCCATGGGACCATTATTTGAGGAGGAGCTTCTGCACTCCTAGACACTAAAAACACCTAAAGCAACATTGCTGCAACCTACAATTCTAAGCAGCGACTCATAACTGACAAAATAATGGCTGGAATAATAAAAAGAAGACCCCAACTGTAATTAACCCTAATCAACATAACAATTTAATTATTTTAGCCTCCAGTGTGCATTTACCCACAATATTTAGCTCCCTTTTCTTCTCTCTATTGCAGCCGCGTGACTGTGCATATTTAACCCTGACTGTGTGTAATGAATATTTGATGGAATATATGATCAAACTGAATGTAAATGTGCATCCAGCCCATGCATGCTCTGTATGTTTCGCACAATGTGGGGGCTTATGTGATGAGATGGTGGGGATCTGATCCAGTCCTTTAGATCTATGGGTGCTGGCCTTTATGCCCACGTCCGGGAACACCAAGTCTGCCCATCAGCAACCCCCACCCCCACTCCCCACCTCCCTCAACAGTGAATTAGCATCACATTCAATCCTCTCTAAGCTTCATTCATAGCTGTGACAGTCTATTCTCAGAGGTGTATGCTCCTTTATCTGTTGTGGCCTCTGTGTGTGTGTGTGTTTGTGTGTCTGCTTGCTATAATAAGCCTCTGTCTCTCCTCCCTCCCGCCAGCCTTCTAGTTCCACTTCTCCGAGTGATGCGGGTGGAGGAGGAAGTGACCTATATAGGCTGCATCTCTGTCTCTGGTCTGCTCCAGCTTCCTGCATCTCAGCTGTGTGTGTGTGTGAGGGAGAGAAAGAGAAAGTGTGCAGTGGAACGGGTGTATGAATAATTCAGTGGATGCCTCAACACGACTGCCTTCAATAAAACCATCCCCCTTAATGAGTCTTAATGACAGCCACGGCGTTGAGACAATCAAAAAGGGTGTGTGTGTGTGTGTGTGAAAGCAGTGCGTGGGTGGGTATGAAGAGGGAACATGGATGCTTGAATAACTGTGCGCATGTGTTGCAGAGCCGTCCGCCCGCTCTTGCTGCCTTTGCCCCAGGCTCTGTCAAGGTTGCCCTGGGTAATACTACCTGAGACTTTGAAAAGAACATGAAAGCCGACTTCTCAGCAGGGGAGGTGAGACGAGAGGCTTGCTGGGGTGGAGCAGTTGAGGAGGAGAGCAGCAGCAGCATCCTCACCTCCCCTCAGCTCTTCGGGCGTGTTTGTGGGTTTCAGCTCCAGAATTACTTCATCCTTCCTCTTCCTCTCGGTGTTTACAGCATCACTTTTCCTTTCACCCACCCTCTTTTTGACCACCTTATCAGACTGACTAGAAAACCCTTCTTTACTAGATGTTTATTTTTAGTTTTAAAAAGAGAACATAAAACTATTTCTGTACTTGAGGACAGAAATTTGGACATCAGAAGTGATTAACAACTAAATAGATTCAAAACGAAAGAAATTCTATTTTCTGTGAAAATGCAGCGTGAATGCTGAGAGCTGAATGATTTTGCCAATTTTTTCTGAAGAAACTGAAGCTCAAAGTAGCAAAATGCTCACTAAAAGTAGCAAAAGGCAAGCTAAAAGTAGCAACCATGCTGAAACAGATTTTAAAGAGAATAATGTTTTTGAAGGAGTTGAAGAGTGTATTTTTTTTTTTTATTCACTCTGACTTGGAAACAGAAAGTCAGAAATCGTGATGTTTTACTTCACTTTGTTCATTGTTCTGTTAAATCAGGAATACAAACAGTTTTTAAACTGTTAAACTGTTTTTTTTAAAACTGGCTCAAAAGGCAGAATTGAGATTTAATAAGAGTTACCCAACTTTTCATTCACGTAATTTTAACACTTTTTGCTGTTTTTTTTTTGTCTATTTTAAAAATGTGAATTCTACATTTCCATTTAGTATTGACTGAATAAAGAATAAGTAAAATCCCTGGTAAAATGTCACAGATATAAGCAGAGTTCTTAAAATCGCCCTCTGATTGTCCCGTATGTGAACACACCTACCCCAATTATGTAATCTTTCTACTATCCACTGCACTACCAATACCTGTCTTTACTGTTTAATTAAATATATTTATTAATAAATGGTTTTCATTAATTACCTTTTCTAAATTCACCAACCTGAACCAGTTTAACAAGAGGCTCATATTAAGATTGTATCCTACTGAAAGATCCATTTCAATTGTGGCTAAAGAGAGAATGTAAGTATCTGGGAAACAAATTCACAATTTCTTGATATATTTGAAAGGTTTTTACATGGTACTGCATACTCCAATCTTAAGAGAAACAAATTGTAAGCTAGAGGGGTTGAAGAAGGTGAAGAATCTCACTTCACCCTCTACAACTGGTTGCTATGGACACTTGACAAAAGACATCAGCCAAGGCTCCCTTTGGTTGTTCTCCTAAAATTATTAAGAGATCATTACAATTTATTTTTATTACTGAAATAAGTATATTGACCAATAAGGTTGAGGTGTTGAAGTGGTTTAAAGGTTGGGGAAGTTTGACTAATTCTAGTTCTACAGAAGAAAAAGAATCATTTCGCTGCACACGATCTTAAAAGATCACTTTGATTTGACAGCAGAATGAAAACATATCTCGTGTCTGTGATGTTTCAGGTGTAGCCTTACTCCAGGTCCGTCCTTTTATTTCATGCTTGTAAAATCAAATCTGCATTGTCATTAATGTTTGGTTCCTATTATCTCCCCAAGAAGCCTCACTCAGCAGCCACCTTCCTTTTTTTCTCTCCTGGAACACATAATTATAGAATAGTGAAGATTTCTTTCATACCACATTACTGTTTTAAATTTTTCTTTCTTCAGCTTCTTTTGGCTCCTTTTCTTTGCAGCCTAACCAAACTTTCTTTGTAAGTAAAATCCCAAAAGAAAATGTACAGAAGTTTACCACGTTTTGGTGCTTGATGATTTATTTGCATTATAGCCACATTTCTCCACAGTGACCAAGCAAAAAAAAGATTGAATTTCTGTTAAATATTATCATTTTTTTTAAATGAGACACGTTTACCTTGTTGCATTTTTCCAAATCAGACCCTGTTGACACAGGTGAACTCAGTCAAGCTTTGGAATTATGTGCAATGACAAAGTACCTGAAGAATTGTTCAAATTAGATATTTAATTTGTACAATAATATAAATCTACAAAAACAAATCCATTTTTTAATATGTGAGTAAAAACAATCTGAAACAATATTTATGAATCTGGAACATGATAAACTACAATGCAGCCAAGGGCCACTTTAAATGTTATTTACTTCTGTGAACGAGTTCATTTTTCTTTATTATATAGAGAAGTAAGTTGATAAATGAACTTTAATCATCAATTTATTTCCACCTAAAACATCACTTCCAGTCCTCTGACCCTGTGTTTGTATTTTTTTCACCCCGTCTGCAGCAGACGGTGTTTCACTATGAATTGTTCTACACAAAAACCACAGATGCCCCTGTCAACATCAAGACTGCAGCAGATGTAAAGGCCACAGCTGGAACACTCGTGTCACTGCCCAAACAGCTGTCCCACTAGAGGAGGGAAGCCACCCCGGCTATGATGGATGACTCAAACAAGTTTCACCACCAACCCAAACAACTTCTGGACTTTTCAGGTTTAGAACAAAGCTGAACCCCAATGGTTCCCGTCTTTCTGTTCCAGATTTCTTCATTACCTTCACTCTGATGGCATTGTCTGTCTTTGATGAAATAACTTAACAGTTTCTTTCTTTAAGTCATCTGAACTGATCTGAAATGACAGAAGGAAAATAAACGCTGAACTTGCAGGACTCGTGGCAAACAATATCAAACAAAATTCTTAGATTAAAAAAAGGTAAATTACAAAATATCTTTTTAATATGTTTTTCTACTTTCAGAACTAGAAGTGTCTTAACCTCACAAAGTTGTGTGGGTGTTTGGTGGCAAGTTTTTCAGATTATTGCTCAAATTTATCTTACAGTCAAGAACTACAACTGACTCAAATTGTCCATTTTAAATGACATCAAACAGGAACAAAAATTTGTGTTAGAAGGATTTCTGTGGATGTACAGCCTTAGATAAGACATCAGCATAAAATATCAGTTAGTCAACCATCTGTGGATGATAATTATTGTGTTTCTCGTGGTTTATTGCTCGCCCGTCTCCCTCCTCCAGGTTCAGCTATGTTGGAGGGGAAGGAGAGAAGTGGAAGCCTCTTCTCTTCCCCTCTTTATTTGTGGCTAAATGTTTAGTATGCATAGCTTCCCATTCCTCTGCAGCCTGTTTAAAGCAGGAGATAAGGACTTCTGCTTCTTGTTCCTCTTCAGGAACTGAGCCTGTGATCAGTCTTTGGTCACATGAAGTGATGCTCTGTTTTAGCAAACTTCTGTAAAAAAAACAAGTATTTCTCACAAATAGGTGGGATAAAATGCTCTATGTTTTCAAAAATTCAGTAGACTATAATTTTTCAGGGCAATGTTAGATAATAAAAAAGATTGCCTCAGAACACTGATAAATGATGAACACCACTGAGGTAATTATATTTATATGAGAGACAATGCTGTTCTACGCAATTCAACACTTCAAATTAGCATCACCGTTTAGCTAGAAAGCTACTTCCTTACTAAAGTCGTCTTTAACTTGTCAGAGCATATATGGCCTTTTAATGGTTACTTCATAAGCATATTTTATGATGTAACAATGTTTAAATACTAGTCAGCTTTTGTTTTTCTGTGTGGTTATATAAAAAGCGCAAATAAATGGGCTTTCTTCTCTTTCATTTCACTTCAGATTAGAGTTATTATCATGAAGCCAGCTATTTTAATTTTGCTCCTGCTTTCCATTATATGTAATAACCAATACCCCTCTTGTTTCAGTTATGTCAGAGTTTCTTAAGTCTCAGAACATCACAGAATATGTGAACCTTGACATTCTGCACTTTTCTTATGCTAAATGAAACCATAAATGAAACAGCAATATTTTGGCAAATAAAGACTATTTAAACACACTTCTGGCTTCTGCTGGAGCTACTCCTCTCAGCACCTCAGATGAACTGAACTGTATTTTTTTCATTTATTTCAGCCAATAAACGAGCAACATATTAGCATGTGAACATGTTCACAACAGTAGCTTACTTAAAGTTGACATAGTCATTTTTTTAATAACACAATATCCTAAATATTTTGAAAAGGATTTAAAATAACTCAGTTAATTATATAAATTAGATTTCTTATATACAAGTATTTTACTTTACAAAAACGATGACACTGTTCAATGTCTGGAGCTCAGTTGATTGAACATTGCTATACAGAACATTTCACTTTATATGAGTAAAGTAAAGAGAGCTGAATTCTACCTGCAACCTTTAGCTAGCATTTATTCTACCTTTTTGGACACTTAATAGTTTATTTTAATAAATTAACCACCTGAGGCTGGATGCATGCCTGAACTGCATCTCTTTTCCCAAAAGTGCTTCAGTACATCCCATCTTTACATAAGAGCTAAAAAGAAGGCCTGTCCAGAAATGGCATATGGTGTATATGGCACATAGCACCTTTCATTTGGAATATTTTATAAAAGTTACGTAATAAATTAAAGTGTTTTGTCATTAAGTGCAGCTGAAAACTATTTTAACCCTTGGCAACTTACAACATTTACATAGTGGGAACTTATTGTTTACATTTGTTGCACAAAATGGACCCAAATAAATATTTTATATGAATAAGTTCAGTTACTGATTTTTGAACCTAATTTTGTAATTATGTATCCAGAGATTCCAAACCTAGCTTAGTTTGACTGCTTCCTCTTGTCAAAGTCTACAGTAGAAAAAAATATATTGCATCAAAGTTGTGTTTATTTTTCTGGTTATTGTTTTTTTCTGTTTACTTGGCAGTGACGGAAGTTTCTTCTTTTATTTATTATCATTATAACTCCTGCATCCATAGTGTTGCTCTTAACCTCCATTATCAAAACTGTCAGAAAGTTGTAGCCTTGTGTGAAATGATTTAGAGCAGAACTTGTGTATAGAAAAGGTATTGATCTTCTGCTCTCACCAAAGCGCTCCTTAAAAATTCACACTGCCAATGAATACACATAAACTTTCCCTGGAAAAGCCTTTGTTAACAACACACACGGCAGCTAATGGCTGATGATTTAATGAAGCGTTCTTTTTGTTTTTACGAGTTCCAGCTTTACTTATTAAAAGCAATACTTGGATGCAGAAGGTGGTAATAAATTAGCAATCGAAGACATGGGCATTCGTATCAAAGAGCTGGACAAGTTGTAAACAGCATTGAAATTTATCTTTGAGTCAATGAATGTGTTCGACTCCTGTAAACCTGCACAGGCTCTTATTTTGGGAAAGAATTTTAAGTCTTCCAGTGAACTCTGCCTGTGATATTGGCAATCTCATCTGTGTTAACCTCACCCGAAAATAAGTTTCATCTTCCACCAGAAGTGAATAAATAGAAATATCAGGATTCACCACAGCACACAGCGCTTCCTATTGCACAAAGTGATATCTCCCTCTACACTGTATTCCAGTGCTGCAAAATTCCATTAGGCTGCTAAAATGACTTGTCCTGCTGCAAAAGGTGGTGTCCATTTGCAGATTCTATCATCGACCGGGAGCTAACCTCGGTTTTCTTGAAGCATACACTTCCACACACGCTTGCACACCCTCATGCTTGGTTCGGCCAAGGCCATAATGATGTGCGATGTTCGGATGTTACACAAGTTTCTTTAGAGGACCAGATGGCTGTAAAGAAGCAGCCTAATGGTCCAAACACCCTCATGTCCATTAAACACATAGGAACCAGCCACGGTCTGTATCACAGTAATGACCTATAGATACCACTGCTACTCCTGTTGCTTGTCTGCAATTGGAGTCCTAGAAAGAAAGCACACACATATCACTGCAGGTTGCCATTAACCCTCATCACTTCACCTTGTCTTGGGAAATCATACATACGTTCTTTTAATCAGCACTGCAGCTATTTGTGCTACTGTGAGCAACCATTAGGCTAATTTTAACCTAAACAAAAGCCATTATAGGGCTTTTAATCTAATTATCTTAATGCTCCAGTCTCATGCTCTCTTGTTCAAGCTGACCTCAGTAGACACTTACATATTGTCAAAATGTAACTCATTATGAGCAGACAGTTACAGGCTTCCTGTGACTTTCACAATGTATTCTAAAGGGTAATTGTGTGCTGTTCCAACGATGTTGCCTAAAGGGTATATGCAGCATTGTGGAGATATTATCATCACTGTGCAGCTTTTGGGATCATATGCAGCACTTTAAATGGATTAACCTTTTTTTCCTTCCTCTGTGACGACATATCACTCTGCATCACCATGTCTCCTATTTTGGCTTTCCCTCCCACCCTCTTTTCACAATCTCCTCTTCACACCCACTCTCCCTGCATCTTATCTCTCTTCCACCTTTTCCACTGCTTCCACACTTTTCACCCCTTTCCCATGCAGAAACCCCTCACGCTTCAGGTTGAACATTTCAGGTGATAAAAAAACACGTTGGGGCCAGTCAAGTTTGACACCCTACTTTGTCATACATGGGGAGGGAGACCGGAGGCCTTTATGACAAATCAGGTTTAACGTATCTATATCTTTAGGTGATCCGGCTTAACTAACCCTAACAATGAAAGTTATGTTTAGTGCCACTGTGAAGCTGATTATAAATTCA
Organism: Kryptolebias marmoratus; assembly: GCF_001649575.2. Taxonomy (NCBI): domain Eukaryota; kingdom Metazoa; phylum Chordata; class Actinopteri; order Cyprinodontiformes; family Rivulidae; genus Kryptolebias; species Kryptolebias marmoratus. Next base: position 17,395,803 of record NC_051439.1, read on the forward strand.
ATAAGTCAACCAAGTTTTTTTTTCTTTAAACATTTCTATAATACTGTAGTTGGCATCAGACTAGACACTTTCATGTAGCAGGAAGAAAAACGTGCAGAGAAAAAAAATAAACTACAAAATTAATAAACTTATCAGCATCACTGCCACATCATTAAAGCATGAGTAGATGAGACAATTGTTTACTTCATTAAATTAACATGCTGCAGGTGTTGCCTGTTAACGCATGAAAGCTTTATTCTTCCAGATGCAATCCAAACTGTTTGAAATGCTTTGTATACTAAAAAAGGAACAAAAATAAAATGTGTATAATCCAGTCAATGGCTTTTTGTAAATGACTATTTTTATATCATTCACAGTATAAGAAAATAAATAAAAAGAGTTTTAGCTGTTCTGTAATTTTGATTATCTTTAATTTTTTTAATATAATAGACATAAATTTAAATGTAAAGAAACAGCTTATTGCAATTTGCTTCTGCATGCGTTAATCTCTTATCTCAAAATCTAACCTGATCCACAGGCAGGACGGTGAGGATTACAGATAAACCTTGTTTAAAACAAGATGTTGGAGACGTAAGAAGTTCATGAACAAAAATTCAGAGTTTTGTTAAACCAAGTTTAAAATAAAGCCAACCTCAAGGGTGGAAATTCTGATATAGATTTGAGAACACACAGCTTTAAACCAGGATGATATACACATTGAGGGAGTAAATGATTTGATACATGGCAGGTGTGATGAAGACCAGATATGAGGAGAGCAGAAAGCAATATGAACATTAACAAACTGCAGACATACCACAAGAACACAGAACATGCATCTAAAGCAGTAAATAGGACCAAAACCCACAAAAACAAAAAACAAAACAAACAAAAACACACCACCATAAATCATGAGACTTCCAGTTCTGTGTGCCTTAAGTTGCTGAACTCTTTTCAACAGTCCGCCCTCCTGACAAAGAGGGATCATTTTAGAGAAGTCTGTCACTCACCTGAATTTGAATGAAGCTCATTCAGGGTGAGTTTCAGATCACGTCAAAGACTCATAATGAGGCTGATTGAGGAGAAAGCTAATAGCAGGCACACAGAAACACACAATAGCTGGTGTAGATTGCGTAAAGCATCCAGCATATTCGCAAACACACACAAACACACACATTAATGTGCCACCATGTGTCTGTCGCAGTCACTGCGGGACACTGCAGTACGTTTGGGCGGGGTAGGATTTTGGATTTAATTGTTTTATGGGAGAGTGACACGGCATGATAAAAGCTTCTCTCTCTCTCTCTCTCTCTCCCTCTCTCGCTCTCTCTCTCTCTCACACACACACACATATACACACACACCACCCCCTCATTCCACCAGCCCCTCCAGCATGGTACTGAGTGTGACAGTCTATTACAGACTCTGGGTAGGACCCTGAGGAACACATATGGGCAGAAGATAACACATAGTGGTGGAAGCGGAGAGCTGTACAAGCTGCCGGCAAGTGCACATGTGTGATGACGGGCGTGTGTGTGCACTCAGAGGTGTTAATCCTGTGTTAATCAATGACTGTGCTGTGCTGATGCTAGCAGGGGTGCAGATTCATCCACACGGCTGTGTGTTTCTAACTCTCTCTTATTATCTCTGCACCTCAATCTCCCCTTGCCTGCTCTGTGTAAGCAAGCAGAGGAACAATGGGAGGAAAGTGGGAGTGAGCAAGGTGAAACTCAGACATGGAATTAAGTGTGTTATTACTCCTGGGACAGGATTCAGAGGCTGGAGCCCGCCAGCAGTCTGCACTCGCTGTTTTGGCTTGAGATAAAAAAAGGTTGTGTAAATTGTTGAATTACTAAAATATTTGTGTAAATAAAACCCAAAAGTAAATGAAATGGAAGCAATTTAGGACTACTACAGTAAAGAGGGGGGAAATATTGATGTGAGAGAAAACCATTGATCTGTTTAAAAGTGATGTTCCTCAAAGAAAGATTGGAAAGGATTTGCATACATCTCCCTCTCCAGAGCGATATTATTAAACTATTTGAAGAGTCTGGAGAAATTTCAGTGTATTAAAAACAAGGGGGCAAGACTAAACTGGACAGCCATGATCTTAGATCCCTCAAAGAACCCTGCATCCAGAACCATCATTCATCAGTAGCTGATAGAACCGCAAGGGATTACTTGGATAAATGTTTGTCAAGTATACAAAAATATACTCATAACTTCAAACTTCAATGTACAAAAAAAAAAAAGCGTTGTGTTTATGTTGTCCAGACGCAATGTCAGCTTCTCTGGCTCGGAAGCGTCTGGGATGGACCTTTAGTGGATCATGGATTGGAGTCAGATGAATCAGCTTCCAGATTTATTTTTGGAAGAATTTCAGACTTGAGGCTTCTAAGGGTTCCCAACTGTAATGAACCCTTAGGGAATAAGAGACTGAATGACTTTCAAAGATCTTTTGCAATTTCAAAGATTTTACTTTTCCTTCACATGGCTATTATTTTTAATTATCTCATTAAAAAAAGGTGGCCTTGGACCATTTTCTGCCCTTTTACTGTAAAGCTACAGATAAAAGAAAACTGTGCACACATCATTTAAAAGGTTTGATCCAAAAATGATATGTCAAGCTATAAACAACACCTAGTCTTCAGGTGATTATCACATAACATGGTCATAATGAGTCTTGATCAACATTCTCCAAACATCTTCCTGCTCTAATGTATCCAGCCCCACCCACCACTGCTTGCAGTTGATCAATTAGAGAGCCATTACAGCGAATGCCTTCCACAGCTCCCAACAGCTCTGATCAAGCAGTGCAGTCCACTTGCTGGTCCCACACCAAATGAACTTAGAGAACAATCTGAGGATCAATCCCATCACTTAGCCAATTAGACAATAGGGAGACAGACGCCCATTACCGTAAGAACCAGTCAATAGTCGGAGCCAGGGGCTGAGGCGGGCTGTCTGGTCTCGTAGAGCCACCAGGGGTTTGTGTGTAGCTAATGGAGGAGAAAGAGGGCGGGGCCAATAAGGCATTTTGATTGACAGCCTGGACGGGACTCTTATTGACAAGGCTGGGAGGTTGCTGATGCTGAGAGCTGGGATATTGTAAACATGACAGAAAGAGCTTTGTGTTGTTGGACAGACAGACACTGGGATCACTGACAGAGGGTGCAGCAAAGTCACCAGTTGACTTTACTCACATTACTTTGACGTGTCTCCTTTTACACTTTGGACAGTTAAAGTGTTGGATTCAGAGTAGATCGAAAAGTTGTCCAAATTTATTTTGAAGCAAATTACTTTTTTTTCCCCTTTTTCCTATCTTGAATTATTTAGAGGCTTTTGTTTCATGACTCTCTGTCATAACACCCATTATGACTGTTTATTAGTGCTCCCATTAGTCTTAAACATTGATGCTGAAATAAAAGGCCTAAAATGTTAATTAATAAACAACAGACATTAAAATGTTCCATAAAACTGTCAAGTTGTGAGCAAAATGCTTCTAATAACATACATTAAAATGATTTCCAATAAAAGCTGTCATATTACTGCCAAAGTGTTGAGGTTATTTATATTCAAATAGCATGTCATTGTCTTTATGGTGAAAACAATGCACCTGTTTAGAAAGCTGTGCCCCATTTGCATGCAGATAGATGATTGCTCATTCTGCTTTTTGATTTAGTTGGATAAACTCTGTGTTCAGACAGAATCTGCCAAATTGTTTCTGGTTTTATAGTATATGGAAATTACTTCAAATAATATGAAAGAAAAGTTCTTCCTTAATTTGCAAGAGGTGAATACAAAGTGCTCATAATAACTGGTACACAAATTTCCTAGTCTGGACTGTAACCCAGGAACAGAGACTCGCTCTTCAAATTTGTTACAGAATTGATATCTTTGTTAAACTTTCATTTTCTTTAAGGATTTTCCTGCGGAAGTTATAGTTTTATGTATAAACAAAGCAGGTCATGAAAAAGTGTCCGTATTTTAATGACTAACTTGTGGATTTAAGAATCATACTTAACATTAAAATAGGAGACTTCCCACTAACAATTGTCATCATTTTTGCCATATTTCTTGTAACCTAAATCATGAATTAGAAACAAGTTTCTAAGCTTGTCTTTTAAAGGGTCGCCTAGCAATGTGTCTGTATTTTCCATCTTAAGTTTCATACTGACTGAAAAAAGCATGAATCTGTTGGTGGACTCTGTTACGAGCAGGATGTCTCATGTTTACAAATGTCAGAAATCTTCAGGTCTATTATGTTCCAAGCTTTAGGTAGCAGATCTTGTGCTGAATAGTTTAACTGCTTGTTGATTGTGTTACTCCACTGGCACAGCAGTGTGAAGGTGTCTCTGTAGCCTCGGGGTAAGATGCCCTCAGGGGTGAGATATCCACTTGGGATTACCGCTGACATCTTCTCTTTCTCTCTGCTTCCCTCCCCGCCGCCACATGACATCCATTCCTCCCACTTTTATTCTTCACAGCTCCCAGAGAGATTGGCAAAACATTTTGTGAGTGTGTGTCAACCAAACACAAGGTGTGCCCCTATTCTGTCTAAATCATAACAATTGTGTTGCTGCATCACCTGCAGATATATTGTATATTTGGGGTTACAGCACTACTTTAGACACCTTACAAAACACCAAACCCTAAATGAAGAGCATAACAGGTTCAGGGTCAATAGTAACTGTGTAATGCCAATTTAGTATACAATTTAATTCACAATTTAGTTGCAATTTAAAATTAGAAGAAAATCTTTCTACATTTTTGAGTTACTTGTAACCTCACAAAGTGCTGAACCCCTTCATATCTGTACTTCTTGAAAAATTACAGCAACATCGAAAATTTCAAATGAGAAGATATTTTTATAGAACTGGAGGGGAAACACAAACGTGTTTTTAGATGTTTTCAATAATTCAACAAATAAAGAATCACGTGGGTCAAATATACAACGGAAATTAGGCAAACATTTTAAAAAACAAAGTGCAAGATGAAGAAGGAGAGAAGAATGACACTAAAAGCACAACTTTGAACAACCAACTGTTTTAATCTGCTTTTTGGTTCTTGTATTATTATTAGCACCCTGCTAATAATAATGGTAAAGTAAACTTGTAAAAGATTATAACTGCTCTCCAACCATAACATTTTTGTTCTCATCCAAATTGTTGCCTCAGATTAGAAAACAATTAAGCAACAAGTCATCTATTCTGCCTCTCTCAATTTTTGAACTTTTATTTTTTTTACAATGAGTTTGTGGCATGTCCTCTTTTATTTTTATTTTTGTCTTGGTTAGAGATAGGATCTAAATTCTGTTCACCAGAAATGGATAAAAGTCCAAAACTCCAGCACAGAGACTAAATGAAGATATGGACAGACTACAAAAGACAAGCAGACAAAGAGTCCCAAAATGCAGAAAGCGTAACACAGACTTGAGGCAAAAAAACAAAGCAAAACACAACAAAAAACACCAAGAAACCAGTGCAGTGGAAATAGATAAGACTATTTGTCACAATCACAATCAAACATGGTATAATATGCAGCGAAATGTGATGTTGTGCCTGCATCCAAAATCCCCAAAAGAGAAATTACAGAATAAGAGGAAAATTAACGCATAAGTAATAAAACTTTGTAATAAAATTAATATTATAAACAATACTGTTCTATAATAAAGTTTTTGTTGTTTTAACTTTACTGTGAAAATGTGCAAAATTGCTGCATTCCATTCCTGAGTCTGTTCATTTGTTTTCAATCCTCAGAATTCCACCTGCAGATGATCTGAGGGAAGAAACTCCTCCTCATCCTCTCAGTGTTCGCTTTCAGGCAGCGCAACCTCCTGCCTGATGGCAGCAAGTAGAGGAGTGAGTGTCCGGGGTGGTTGGGTTGTTGTTTGAGGATCTTCTCAGCCTTCGACCTGCACCATTTATCGTAAATGTGCTGCAGGTCAGAGAGATGGCCCGTTCGGCCGTGCAGACCACCCTCTTATGAGCTTCGAAGTCCAGTTAGGTGCAGCTGCCCATCCAGATGGTGATGCACCCACTTAAGATGCTCTCGATGGATGAGGGCTGGGGTCTCTGAGGCGTCAGAGATGGAAGAGATGCTGTCTGGCCTTCTTGATTGATCTGTTTACATGTAGAGACCAGAACAGGTCCTGTGTGATGGTCACTCCAAGGTATGTGAAATGGTCCACCCTCTCCACCTTTACCCTGTTGAATGTCGCTAGACTGTTTTCTGCTAAAATCCAAAATCATCTCTTTAGTTTTACTGATGTTTAGCAGGAGGCTTTTCTCCTGGCACCAGCTCTCCAGGTGACAGATCTCCCTCCTGTAATCTTCCTTGTTCTGGGAAATTTACCCCATGACAGCTGTGAGGTTATGGAAATGGTCAAACACATGAGATCAAATATAAAAACATTTGGAAGGCTTCATTGCAGAAAGTCAAAGAACAATCTAGCAATTCGTGACCCAACAGTGGGAGGGACTAATGTGAGTGATTGGTGATGAAGAAAAAACAGAGACAAACTGCACATGCTGGAAGTCTGAAACCAATAATCAGAAATTCAAACTAAAGACTACAAGAAGAAAAAAATAGGGAAATCATTAAAAACAAACAAACAAAAAAACATCAAGGTATGTCTGTAACAGGAGCAAATTAGTGTTCAGGGTAGCTATGGGCCTGTATCGATGACCTATATCTGTCCAAAGGTCAGAAAAAACCCCCACCACTTAGGTCCTGCATGTTTGGGTAAAAATGATAAACAAATGAAGACATTTTGGCATTAAATAAACCCTGAACCTGTCAGAACAAAGATCCAGATCTACCTCAAAAAGTCAAGACAACACAACAGAAACATTTCTGCATCAGAAGTATCATTAAGTGATTCAAAACTTGGATTTTTGATCACATCATCACTGCAGTGGAGCTGGAAGTTAGATCAGCTCAACTTTAGGGCAAATATGCAGGTGAAATGGAGCAGGAATTCAAAAACAAAACAAAAAATTAAGAAAATTTAACAAATACAACAAGGACAGCAAGCTGAAACTTTTAAAAAGAAAGAACTACAGTAAGTTTCCAGGTGTTGGCAAAGTGCTCCAACTATTCATGACTGTAACTAATACCAGCGGGGAGAGATCATTTTTTTTTCCAAAACTGGGTCTAGTTAAAAATAGAGCTCCAGTATGAGCCAAAACAGACTGAATCACCTGTTTGTGAAGTCCATTGAAAATGATTCAGTGCAAACCTGATTTTACAAGACTGATTCAGGACTTCTCTGTTTAAAAAAAAAAAAAAAAAATAGGAAGAAAAACCTCTAGAGGTAGGAAATGTTATTTAATACTGGGTTGCTGTTGCATAATGCTACCAGTGCTGACCATTGCTGTTTCTAGTTAGTAGACTGATGAATTTAAAGCAGAAAATAACATTTTTTCTGCATTCTGCGAAATGAAATGGTCAGAAACAGAGTCTGGGTTCACAGTCACCTGAATTCCTAATTGTTCTATCATGTTGAAACTACAAGCAGAATGTTCTCATACAACACCACACTGTCAAAAGTCATTTTCTGTATCTGTGTCACATCTTTATTCTGTCACTGACCCACCCCTTCAGTATAATAATGGCAGGTCTTCAGTCTAGTCCTTCCACTCCTATAAAGTGACACGAGTGCAGTTTCCATTTGTTTTGTTCCAGAAAATGTCTGACATCCTCAGAACAATCTGAACCTGCACTGGCATTTTTCATCTTAAAACATAAGAAAAAAACCTGTGTTTTAAGATGATTTGTATGTGAACCTCGTGAGATCTGGCAACACAGACGTCTCTTAGCAAAATAACATATAAGTCCAGTATAATGTAGCCAAATGCAAATGTTGATATATTGAATATTCAGTAGCTCACTCAATCAGTGCACATCAAAATTTACTTTCATCTATTTAAACAGTATTCTCAACGTATTAACACCCCCTTTGAAGACTTGATGTTTTTACCATTTTGCACTCTTAAAGCATCTTAGTGCATTGACATCAAGAGCTGCAATTAAGAAACCGTAACCAAGATCAGCATATATCAAGTCTAAGGTAAAGACTTTTAGTGTTGAAACAAAAATAGGGCCAAAATGCCTAACGTAGAAACTGCAGGGACTTTTCAAACTCATTGACATCCAGACTTTTTTTTTGTATACAGTTGATGTTTGTGGCCCTATTAGTGCACAACAAGAAAAGCTTGATGAAAAATGCAGAAATGAATTTGATGTGTGGCAGTTTGCTTGTTTTTTCAAACTACAAAAAAAAAAGAAATAAGACGAACACTAAGAGCGTGACTTTTCCTCTTACAGAGACCAGCTGCAAACAAAATGAAATACATTTTCTTAAACATGAGCAGTCGCTTGAAGAAAACTTTCTGAAAATAAAATGTTTTCTGAAAACATTAATATCATGGAAGAACTGTCCAAAATCTCCTCCCCGACAGTCTCTGGGTTCATTTAATTACTTTAGACTTATTTGATAAAGGCATTAACTGCCTTGAAGCAGGGAGTTTTACATCCAATCAGAGACAATGCACTGGCAATTTAATGATATCCCAACAGCCATGGTATGAAATAAAAAAACAAAAAAGTCTGCAGTGCTTGATATAGAGACAAGTTTGAGTGAAAAAAAACAAAACAAATGCAGACAGTGTAAAGATTGACAACCCAGTAAAAATGTTGCTTCATTACATCATTGGATGTCAGGAAAAAACAAGATTCCAGCTGTCCCAGAAAATTACAAGATTTCTCAGGAAAGATTTTACTTCTGTGTTTTTGGTAGCCTATTTATTGCTTATTGGAGTTAATCAAATCTTATGTATTGTTGTGTATATGTTTAAACCTCTGCTCCTGACCTTTAGATGACGTTCAGAGGTAACAGCAACAGTCGGATAGTTTCAGTGCTGTAGCTGATTACATCCCAAAATGCTTTGAACTTTTATGTTGCCTCTCCCTTTTCCTGCAGCAGCTGCAGTAGGCAGGTTCAGCTGGATGGAGGAACATATGGAAACTGCCTATCAGAGGTGGAGTGAGTCAGGGACACGGCCCATAAGGAACCCCACAAGTTATTACCCCTGCTACCCGGGCCCATTTTGTCTTCATCAATTCTTAAACTCATAAGACTCCCCGCCGCTCTCCCTTCTCAAATTGTACCATCTATCAAGCCGGGTGGTACTCTGCTGCCTCACGCTTCTTTTTCTCAGTGTTTCTTCTCTGTGGTTTCCTTTCTTGTCATTCTGAGAGCGAAGCAGTGCGACTGCAGATTGTCAAATTATCCTCAGGCATGAGCTTTTTTTTTACAGGTGGTAATGACTACACCACATTCCCCCACATGTTTTCTTTCTGTCTTTGCCTTTCCCATCTCTAACCCTACAACCCTTTTTATCCCAAGAATCTCTTCTTGCCTTGATCCTCCTCTCCATCTTACTTTATCATCTTCCCTCCACCCTTTGTATTCTTATCTCTCTCTCTTCAGCCTATCTTTATTTTATCTCTTCCGATCTGCTGTTGGTGGACCAACTGGCCTTTCTTTCTCCGTCTTCCCATTTCTTTCTCTCCATCTCTCTAATTATGTGTGGAGACAAAGGCGTCTGATTCTCCCTCCTCCCACTCAGAGCTGTCAGGCCTGGTGCAGGAGAGAGTTAATTTCACACTTACTGCATGCTTTAATTAAATAGGGGTGAGGTGAAAGGATGGAAGACTGAAAAAAAAAGAGAAAACATGCGGAGATACAGGCTTTCTGTAACACAAAGGGTGGATTCTGTAAGAGTTGTGAACATGCGTCATGTTTGTCGTGAACGCCTACAGGTATGTGCATGCTGCCCTGAACAGGTGTGTGTGTGTGTGTTTTATATTTTTAGCTGTGTAGGTGTGTGCCTCAACACATGAACAGTTTGCATTGCCTCTCCTTCCTCAACAGCAGGATCAAGTTGTATTTTTAGCTGAAGGCTTTAATGAGGAATCAATAACATTTTAATAGGGATCTCTGCTCTTGGCAGCTGGTCTGTTGTTACTCATATGCACATTCAGTACACAACATTGTGTGTATGTGTGCAAAAACAAACATGCACAAAGCTCATACATAAAGAAAGTATCAAAATATGCAAACACAGTACTTGCAATAACCTCTGTTATGCTATTGAGGTGTAGATGATGGTGGCTACACCCACTAGGTATCAGGTACTTTTTCATCCTTATCTGCTGAATGTAAAAGCAGGACAGTGCACTATAGCTCACATATCCCTCTCCAACCGCCAGTGATTGAAATCTACACTGTCACAAACAGCACTGTGAGCCAGCTCTTTGTTTCTTTCTGTGGTATGAATTTGTGAGGGAAGAAAAATCATGTAGCTGGATGATGCTGGTTTGGTTCGTGTAATCAGAACAAAATGTTGAAAGATGTTGAAAATAGGAAGGCAGCTTCATCTCTCTGGTTTGTGTCGGTATAAGGTTATTTGAGAAGTTGCACCTAATGATGATTTGTTTCATGTTATAGTAAATAGTCTTGACAATCAGTTTACTGCTTTTACATAATTAGAATACTATAGCAAATGATTTACACACATTTATTATCTACAGCAGGTAAGATATTGACTACTGATGACAACGCCACAGAAGCCCTCTAAATAATCTGAAATATTTAGGTGAAGGTTATATTGCCTGATTATTACAGTTTATGGTTTGGGGTTTGTATTGTTTCGCATTATGTATGAATTTAACAATGAACATAGGACTGCTGATTTTGAACAAGCATTTGTTCATCAGTAAATTAGCTATGAAAGAATGAGTTGATCCTGACTTTCCTGTAGATTCACTTCTATGCTTGTACTTAGATCTGTGATGTAGAAATGTTAGTGCTGAAGGACACAGAGGAATAACTGGTAAGATAGATTCTCCTTGTTATTTTAAATGAGGGATGTTCCTGCACAACACACTGAAAAATGGCACCAAAGATGATATGCACATCAGACATGGACAACAGCTGCAACACTACACCCCCATACCTTACCTATAACACAAACCCGTCAGCAGGCAGATATTAGACTAAGCTCAGGGAGAGGCATGCTGATTCCAATTAGCAGTCTGTTGTTTCACACTGTGGGCGATGGAGCTTGTTATTCCAAGCATAGAGAGAGTCTGAGGAGCCACTGCTTTGTGGCTCCCACCGTGCAATCAGCCTCTATGACTCTTTCATACCCAGCAAGCACTGATTGCTACATTCATCTGGCGCTATTCTCACCCTGTGAGGTGCTGCAGAGGTACATTTGTTAAGAACTGTCGCGGACACCCATGGAACAAGGTACGAAATGGCCTGACATGAGGGCTGATGTCCCGCTGTCGCTGAGAGCTATATGGCCATAATGATGCTGGCAGAGAAAGGGTTAGAACCAGAAAAATAATCACAGCTTCTCTGTGCAATCATAATTTAGGGTATGAGTACAAACGCTATAATATAGGCACTAATTATATGCCTTGATTAAAAATCAGGGAATTACAATGGAGGATTCAATTGCAAGCTGATGATGCTGATTCTTTGTTTTGCTCTCTGACTCCTCTGAGCATTGAAGGATATGGAGAAGAATCCAGGTGCCGCATCTAAAACTGCTTGATTGTGTGCTTGTCAAATAATTGTGTTTGGTTGGGACTGATTGATCTTGAAAGGGAATTATTTAAACTGAAGCTGACTCCAGGACTGCAAAGAATTTATATGTCAAGACTGTGCAGACATACTAGTGTGCTTTTCAGATGACTGCTCAGTAATCTTTGAATTACTATTGTGGAGAATTATTAAAACCATTCAATATCTTTTTATAGGAGGAAATCAAATTCTACTTTATAAAGCTGAACAAACTTATCAAAAAGGCAGAGCTTGTTGGCTTGAAGCTCGTCACTCTGGAGAAAGTGTTTAAGGGCAGAATTCAAGGCAGTCTCTGAAAGAAATGATACAGTGGTTCCTGATCAGGACTAAAGGATCAATCTTTGCACATTGCTTCCACTTCTATCCATCAAATTAAATGTGATAAGATATAAACTGTGTAAAGCATGAACAAATGCAGAATCTAATATGAATTCTTATAATGTTTCAGTCATCTGTTATGTTACTGTTAGTTTATAAATTAGATGATTATTCTATCAAATTAGAAGGTTTCTACAAATGTCTCACTGTAAATTGCATTTTTTGTTTGTTTGTCTTTGTGGAACCAATATGTTGATATAATCCAAAAATGCAGCATTTTAGCTTTTTCCCTTAATAACGCTCCAAATGCACCTGCTCAAAAGAAGATGGAACATGTAAAGAGTATGAAATATTATCAATAAAAATGTAAAAAACAAACAAAAAAAAACCAACCAAACAAAAAAAAAAACAATTATAGTTTGTTTTTCAGTAAGAGTGAAATATAAAAATAATTTCTTTATGATGAAAAAGGTTTTTCTCTTTTTGGCAGATTTTGGAAGCATTTTCTAATTTTATAAAGTTTTTTGACCCATTAGCAGCTGAACCCTAAAGATCTCCCAGATATCTGTTATAAGATACTTTCCTTTGATGAATAATTTGTACATTGTATGTTTTTTTTCATTAATAAAAACATCAAATACCTGATTGAAAATTTCTAAAATTACTTTGCAAGTCTGAGCCTCCATTGAAAAGGTTCTCCATGAATAAATAATTGTTTTAATGTACTGCTTAAGGTGAAGCACTGAAACTGACAAAAACCTGCCTCATCAGAAAACCTGTAGTTGTCCACATTTCCAAAAAGAAATACATGTAACAATTCAAGATTACATAATGTCCAAGTAATAAAATATGTTTATTTTTATAAACTCAGCTATTAAATTTAATCATTTGTAAGGGAAAGCAAAGAAGGAAAAGGGAGCAATCAAAAGATTTGAGAACGAATGGTTTGGTAGGGAACATTGATTTGCCATAAGGATCTACTGAATGAATGTTGGCTGATTTACATCTACTTACATCTTCTTGGCCTTATTGACTGAAGAATGTCCTCTATCCTCATCATATTGTGAGGGGAAAAAAATCATATTTCATATCTATAGGTCCAGATCTGCTATCACTCTGCACCTGATGCATAGTCTTTATTTGCATAAAGATGTCACTGTTGGTAGGTATTACTGACAGCAAGCTAGAAGCTAGATAGACAAAGCCCCTGTGGCTGTTTCTTTGTGTTAGAGGGTTCTAACAGCTGCTGGACATAAAGACTCAGGAAGAAAATGAAAGGAGAAAAAGGAAGGAAAAAGAGAAGTGTAAAATGATAAATAGAAAGAAAATGGCAAAGATGAATGGTCTGAGGTAAATAGGAAAGGTGGGATGAAATAATGGACAGGGAAGTGCAGAAGTGCTAAAGGCATAAATGGCAGAATAAATGCACTGATGGACAAGAGGCTACATGGGTGACAGGATGAATGGTAAGATAAGAGGACTTGTTGATGGGATGGACATGTGGTATGTGGGTTGAGTGAAGTGTTTAAGAAGGAGAAGAACAAATAACTTATGGATAATGGAACAACAGCCTGAATTTTTTGTTTTTTACAATCCACATAAAAAATACTTAAAATGACTAACAACACAAAGTAATATAAATCAAGAAAATAATTACATTTAAACTAATACAAATTTGAGTTTGACCAATTTATAACCAGATATAGCATGTGTCTGGACTCTTTTTAGAACAGGACACAAATGCTAGGTTAGGTCTACCATCCTTGTCATCAGACAAACCAAATATTACAGAAAACTGAAGAAGAGGATGCAGGGAGAAGGTTAGATCCTGACAGAAAGTGAGAGAGTAGATGGAGGTTATTTCAAGAGGCTTAATGCACCCTGAATGCCATAGGACATTACCAATGTGAAAGGGTGCATCCAAATTGCACCCCCCTGGAACCACAGGAGTGTTGCACCCCTGGAAGACCCCATGGCTCATTGAAAGGGGTCAGAAGCTTGGTGCTCTGCTCCATTTAGCAGCCTGCTCATGATGGATGAATGAAGGGAGGGTGTGTTGCAGAGGGGAAGTTTTGCCCCCTGAGCGCATTGGGACTGGGGTGCCGCCAGGGACCTCTTCTTGAAACTGTGAATGGTGGTAATGGGTGGTAATGGGTGGTAATGGGTGGTAATGGGAACAGACACAGGTGGAGTCAAAGGTGATGGCACTTTTTTTAGGTCAGCATTCCCATATGCTTTTTGTCTGTGTTGATGTAATACTTGCAGAAGGTTACAGATGAGAGCAAATAAGATGGGGTTTAAAATAGTGAAAGTATGGGTTTTACTATTTTTACAACTAATGTCTTGAGAATAATTCACAAGATATATTTTAAATGTGATTTCTTATTGTTTTTTATTTGTTTAAAAGTAATACTATATATATATATATATATATATATATATATATATATAGTAGTAATTCAGGAAGTGCTCTTAAATTTAGCCCAGGTGTGTTAGTATTAGTATTCTCAATTTCATTACAAGACAGTAGATGCTTACAATCTTGCTTGAATTTTGAACATAGTCAAAGAATTTGTGCGACAAATTTTCCCTCACAAAAGATGCACAATTGTCATGGGTATCTTAAACCTGTCTCGAACCTTTCTCAAGTTTGTTGTGGGCATCTTGAAGCCTTCTCAAGAGAGTTGTATTTTGAGTCCTGCACGATAGCTCCACTCTGACAGAAAACATTGAGGCTACAGCCCCAAATATCCAGGACTATCTAGGTCTACAAAGCAAGCCAAGGCAGGTATGATGTTGGCAAAGGTGGACATCAAAGTAATATGCATCTGTTACTTGGTTGCAAAGAGATTTCAGTGTGACTGCAACTGATAATTCACATTTTTTTCTTGCAATTCTGAGTTGCCATCTAGTTTCCAACATTCACAGCCAAGTGAGGTATTACCTTTATCGCAATGTGAAGAAAAAATACTTGTAAACAGAAAATATATAAAAAAGATAATCTGTTTCAGAACTGCCAGCCATGAAACCTAAATCCACAGCCCACAGGTTCTAAGGATCCTTAGTCAACATCTAAGTACCAAACACATAGAGCACTTTGTCTATGACCAGTTGAAATGTTGGGCATTATCTCTGAGGTCTGAATTGCTTCTTCAAAATACCACCAGACTCCATTAGTTAAGTATCTGAGTATTTTCAAACCCAAATGAATACTTGAGATGTTTTGTTGTATTTTTGAGACCATTCTTTAACAAGTTTGTATTTTCAACCATTGTTTGACACTTAGAACTGCAAAGTAAAGGTCAGGGTGCAGGTTTTGTCAGCAGAACTTTGCAAAATAGCAAGATAAGCCAAATTATTCACTTTACCTGACAATGTTCATAATAGTCCAGCTCATTAAAATATTTAATTGTTTTAATCTAATATACTTATGTATTCTTTGCATTTTTAAATCCAATGATGCGAGGTAATCAAATATCACAAGAATATTCATTTTTACATGTAAGCTACAATTTTTACAAAGTAGTTCTTTGCTAAACCAATTAAAAGTTGTTTTTATCTTCTGATATAAATGGAGCCTGCATAGCCACCAAATGAGGTTAAAGTCTGATACTAACACAAAATAACTCACTGACACACTGCTATAAAGAAACAGCTTGGCTCTCAGCCCAGATTTTGACCATATCTAATTTGTTGCTTCTCAACCAAGTCTTGGGCCCTCTCCAGTATTTCTTAAATCTGTAATTTCTTTTTTTTTCTCATCTAAGATGTGTGATCCAGAGGTATGAGTAATCAGATAAATAGGAACAATCTCGAAGGATTTCCAGACAACGTGGCTGACTGTAAACCATGGCATTTATCTCTGCTAGCTTTACCACGAGATAGCACTGCTAATTTGTTGAACCACTGGTGAAGCCACAAGGTGACTCCTCACTCCTGTCAATTTAAGAAAAACCACTTCAGAATCTGGCAGAGTAGAAAATACTGCAATAATTAGCATGAGGTATGTAACTGCGGCATGCAGGTAGTGTGACCATTTTGCCTTATGGTGCTGACTTTAAGGCCGAAAGGACACCGATGAGTGTGTGTGCTTGGGGTTCTAAGAGTGTTCAATAAGGTGTGTGTGTGTGTCTGCTGTTTATCAGAATAAAGACAGAGGGATTGAAAGAGAGAAGGAGAAAGAGGAGCAGTGTGGGAGGAGGCAGCTATGCAAGCTCCTAGGAGAGACTGGGAGGGCGAAGGGTCATTATTGACTGAATGAATTTTTAAAGAGGGCCCTCGTCAGGGGGTGGGAAGGGCAGTGAGCTTCTGTGTGTGACTGTGTCGAGTCATACGGACTGCTTTTCTACAACACTAGCCCTTCTATTCTCTTCCTTCATTGTGTCAGAGTATACAAAACCTCCAGCTTGTTGTTTCTTATGGACTCTATAGTTTCTGTGCTCACTGTTAAAGCCTCATTGATTGCCCTTTCGCACCCTTTCACAATCAATGTTGGAACTGGTTTCAGGAGGACAGCCTCTGGGAGAAAGGAGCTGAGGAAAGCATCAAAATGAGTCGTTAGTTTTCTGTGGGAAGTGGTAAAAAGAACCGCGAGGTGGGTTACTTAAGGCCACAACCTCCAGCTTCTTAGATGTTGGGAGTGATACCAGCCTCCAGCTTGTTTTGCAGGGAGAGAGATAGTGAGAGATGAGAGGAGGGTGGATGTATGCACTGCAGGCTCGCTGACCCTGGCAGATAGCAGGAAAAAGAGGGAGGGGGGCATTCAATCATACTAATGAGCGAGGGAGGGAGGGGAGAAGGGACGAAGAGATGGATGAAAGAGGAGGCAGAAAAAAAAAGGGATGGCAGCGACGGTGGTGGGGTAGTTTGGTCGTGCCAGCCAAACACCCTGCTCCTCTCGCCCTCCACCACCTCCTCACCCTTACAGCATCAACACACACTATCTGTGTTCCTGTACCCATGAGCAGCCACACTCATTAGTGCCAGACAGACCTACTGTTGGATGAAGCTGAAACACCAGCTCAAAGCAGCCTCCCTCGGCCCCCTCCCACTTGCCTCTATGCTCTCGCCATCTTCACTCCATCCCTCTCAGCCAATTTGGCCCTCTGTTGTTTCCCCCTTCCTCTCTTTATTTGTTCCATGTTTCCTTCCCCAGCTTCTCCTTTATCATTTGTCCATTTGATTCTGCTCACAACTCCCATCCTGCCGTCTTTCTTCAACTTGTTCCTGCTCTCCTTTATCTGCCCGTCCATCCCTCCTTCCTTTCCTTCCCTCGGCCTTCTTCACTCATCCATTTGATTCCCTCCAATCCCCGCTTGTCTCTGCTCCCGTGTTGGAGGGGTGATTTGGAGGATTAGGCCGGTGGCAGGGTTGTTGCTGTGTCAGTCTAACAGGCAGGGATCTGGACCAGAGCTCAGTCCAAATCCCTTCTTCCACGCCTGCCTGCCTTGCCATCGAATTAGGGCCTTCCCTCTCTCTTCCATCTTTCATCTGGCTCATTCTTTTCTTTTCCTATCTTCTCCTCCTCCTGTATGCATGTTTTTCTTTCAGTGATACCTTCTGGTATCCGCAGTGTTATTAGTATAGATGGCATTTGAATGCAATCTTTTTCTCAATATTTATGGCTTTCTTGTCAAAAAGGCCGGGTATCTTTCTGAGCTTAATCCAACTTGATGCCTGATTCAGGTCAACATTGACACTGCTTGTTTACTTTTTAACCTCAGATGAGTCCAAAGAATATTTTTAAATCCTCAAAGATTATATTTGATGAATAAGTAATTCCACTTTCCCTATAATTGCTTTTTGCAGCAAGTCAATACTGTAGAACTCAAATGCAAGTCAAACTCCCTCAAACAATTTTTTTGGGGTTGTGTCCTTTTGTGTAAACCGAGAAAACACCTTTTAAAATATTCTTAGCTTTCCTAAAAGTGCCACTTTTTCTCATAACCCAATCCTTCTTAAAATATCAGTGTGGCAAAAGCTGTTTTTTAATTACAGCTTTAAGCAGGAATGCAGTCAATCCGATTGGACGACTTCTTCCTTCAGCAGCCTCAGGGGAGCTAATAAAAAGTCTGCTGCACTTTTCAACATATAAGAGGTCACAGATTGGATTTGTTTGGAAGGCTTTGTTTTTTACCATTTTTACCAAAACACGGTTTTCCCAATTTGGCTTGTGATTTCTATGATCACAAAGCTGCACTAACTGAAAGAGGAGTTACAGGATTCAGGTTTTCAGACAGTAAAATCAGTAAGCTCATTTTTGTCAGTAAATGTGCTGCTGTGACTGTGGCTTAGCAGTGGAGATAGTCTCACTGTCATTTCACGGTGCTCTGTCTCTGTCTTTGCCTCGGCGGGCCAGGCCCAGGGGAGGGGAGCAGGTTACACTGGTGCTGTCTGAAGGACACCGGGACACTGGAAAACTGGAGACAGAGACCAGCACAGACAGAAAATGAGTTGTGTAACTGTCATGCATACACATTGGTTGGAGCGCACGCATATATTTCTGCAAATAGAAACAGGGTGGAGCATTATGCTACCACACAGAGCT
The DNA here is from genome assembly GCF_001649575.2 of Kryptolebias marmoratus. Classification (NCBI taxonomy): domain Eukaryota; kingdom Metazoa; phylum Chordata; class Actinopteri; order Cyprinodontiformes; family Rivulidae; genus Kryptolebias; species Kryptolebias marmoratus. Next base: position 17,414,300 of record NC_051439.1, read on the forward strand.
GAAAACACAAAACCTGCAGGTTCATGATATTTGGCAAGTGAATCAGAGTGTGGGATACAGATAACTGTACTGGGCGAGTCAAATGTTGCCAATCAAGGTCAGATCGAACAGAACAAGGGTTGGCATGAGTGTTAAACAGAAACAAAATATGCAATTTTTCTACCCTGTTTTTTAAATGTAGGAAATTCTCAAAGACCTAACAAACTTTAGGGTGAATTTCCTCTGTGTTTTGACAAAACTAGCATAGTAGTTAGGATATTGATGTTTTTCAATATTTTTTGTAAAGGTTCTTCCTTGTTATGTACATTTTTCTGACTCTGCTGTATTAGAATCACATGGTTTTCATTGAGTTGATGAAACACAACTTTAACAGCTGATACGGATTCCTCTGATCTCTGCCAGAACTGATTCTCTAGAAAACAAGACATTTAATTGCAACCCCAAAGCTGTAAAAGGTGTGACTCAAAATTAAAATTAAAAACAAACAGAACAAAAAACCAGAAAGACTTATAACTAGTTTGAGTTTTATTTCAGTTCAGATAATGAGCCAAGATGTTTATTGTTTAGTTTGTTTCATTAGTTAATCTAAATGTCTTCCTGCATTCCAACAAGTTTGACAAAAGCTGAAACAATGAAGCTTTTATATCTTTACAATGATACCATCCCTTCTCATGACAGAAGGTTTGGCATTTAAAATTTCAAACAATAAAGCATTTCAAATATTTTGTCCAGGTCTTCATGCAAACATGTCCTATGGTCTGCAACAGTTTGAGGTCATTGTTTACATTTTACAGTATGTATCACTGTACTGTTGAAAAATGCCTAAACCTCAGATAAAAATGTGCTTTAAAGGCAACACGTGTTGCTCTAAAATCTCTGCTGTAATTTTTTGCATTAATGCTGCCACCACAAAAGCAGAAATGAGATTTGCCAGAGACACTAAGACACCTATACCATCACAGAGCACAGTGGTGAAAAACTGTGAATAACAGCAAAAAGGAAACCAGCAATGCCGAACAAGTACACAATTCGACAGCTGAGCGAGACAAGCAAAAACAAGGAAATGCAAAGTGTTTAAACTGCATGAAGAATATGAACGAATTCAAACTCAGTGGTGGTGTATCTGACACATCCAGTATGGAACTGCCTGAAAAGCATTGGCCTGACACACTCAACCACACGAGTAAAATGTTAAAATCAAATGCTAAAGATTGAAAGAAATTTTTCTCCTTCATCCAAATAAATTTTTAGCTCTTTTAGCTTTAACCCTTAGATGAAAAAGAGTAAAACAAACACAGGTGCATTAACAAGGGTTGCATTCTACACCAAAACATTTAGTTTCAACATTTGATATGTTTACTATGTTCCATGGGAATTGTAAGTCATTGCATTCTGTTTTTATTTACATTTTACACAGCGTCCCAATTTTTTCTAAATTGGGGTTGTAGAATCCTGACACAATTTTACATGTTTTATTTGGTTGAACATAATAAAGTCACATTCATGCACCTTCAGTCTAGCATCCTAAAGTTCTGCTACAGTTTTCTTTGCAGGCCTATTTTCTTCCAAAGCTACAGTTACATTGCATGCACAGGAATGGGTCATACAGAGCTACTGCATGTTCATGTGTTCCAGGGACATAAAAAGGATGTGTGCTGAAGAATCACTCATATGTGTCACAGCCCTCAGTGCTGCAGCCCCAACAGGCGATTGTTAAAGGTCACTGGGAGTGAACCTGGCATTTATTCACACGGCTGGCAGCCTTGCTGGATTTGCAGGAAGAGTCCTTGGATCAGACGCAGAGGAGCAACGTCAAAAAGACTTGAAAGATGATGTTGACTTTTCTCAAACACACACATAAGCCTGCTCAGAGTCATATCTGTGCATGCAAACATGAGATGCATACATTAGCAGCTCAGGGTGCAGGTTCACGAACGCACTTAGATGCCCACAGGCGCACACTCAAACATACAAAGCACTCAGTCAACGGCATGCATGACAGTGTTTGTTAGAGAAAAATAAGCTGTTAAAAAGGGGACAGAGACACACTCTCCTTTCACCCTATGTGCCAACAGTTGTTTGATCAGAAATGTGTCAGCGCTCACCAGTGATGGAATGTGCATTTGCGACCCTGCAGAAAGTCTAACATTGAACACAGGAACATCTCAAAGCCCACAGGCTGGATGAACGAGAGTGCTGACTGTAACAGAATAAAAAAAACCCAAATGGTAGCTTCAGTCTACTCTGGGATTGCATGTACAGAGTAAGATCTGGAAGTTAACAAAAAATGCACATTTCACAAGCAAAGTTTGTCTAATTTACAAAAATATGAATCCAGAGTTCTCAAGAGTTTGATGGTTTAGTGCTAATTTTGTTTTACTGAGTCATTCTTGCACTGTTAGGCCACAATGTTGAAAAGTGTTGTGGACTTCATTTAGCTTTCACTAAATGTCATCAAGGGGTTCCACTGCCCCCTGGGCCACACTTTAATCAAATTATAATCAATCAAATTATAGAAATCATAAAGTGGAGTTCCAGCACTTGTCTAATTACAGTGTCAAATCATTTTAGAGTTGATTGGGTTGAGTGGTTAGTGTTTTAAAGTCTTATTTTAAAGTTTACTTTTCATCTTCAACATTTATCTTATGTTGATTTTGGACAGGTGTGGTTTCCTACCACATGTCTTAAAAAATGTAGCTATTGCTAGCTATCATCAATTACATTTTCCAGACAGGGGATTTACTGGTCGTCTTGGTGTGAAAGTTAACACACATTTCTCTTTATACATAAACCTGTAGCTGGTTAACCCAAGCAAACATACTCTGACTCTACAGTGTATATATGAATAGCAATAGATATAGATATGATGTTTTATCCTACAGTACTGTAAGTACTGTATATGCATTAACAGACATTTCTGGATGGATGATCCTCCACAAAAATACAATACAAGGGTCATGTTTACATGTACAAACTGACCATGTCAATATACAACAGACTTTGGTTGATAAAATAGCTATTGTTCCTGTTCGCTGGTTTTTAAAAGACCTCCGCAGTCAGAATACAAAACATCCCACACTGCTGGTAAAGGTTGTTAAAGGACAAACAGCTATGTTATTTATTTTTATGGTGTGATGGAAAGGCCTAATCCTAATCTCCCCTTGACCCTTACAACATTGCTGTGGTAGCTAACCCTCCAAACAGAGCATGCTCCACCACATGAAGGGTTTTAAAGGTTAGATGACCTCTACCTATAATCCTTGAAATGAAATAGGGCATCCAAGTTTAGGCTTCTAGTTTCTTAGTTTCTGGGTTGGCGATAATGACATAACTAAGAAAAAACAAAACTTGAAAAAATATACTGATATCCAGAAGCAAATAAACTTGGGTATAGTTGTGTGGGCTGTTACTTTTCAGGGTCTCTATTGGAATTTTTGAGGTTCTTTAATAAAATAAGCAGTTTAGAACACCAACCTTTTACTAATGTATTTTTTAAATTTGAAATTTATGCAAAACTGCAGTGCTGTTTGTAGGTAATGTTAATTATTGCAGACTTTTTTTTTTTACAACAGCACAAATTCCTGTTGTCATAGGAACTTTCATTTGTTTAGTTTAAATGCAAAAAATCCAGTTGTGGTTTGTGTTCAGGCCTGACTTTCTGCTGGATACATTTTTTAATAACTAATATTTAAACTAACTGAACTAATCAAAAAATATATCTCCTATTATTTATCATGACAAATATTAAGTCAATAAAATAATGTCACATAAATTTGTCCAAAAACTGAAATGATCTTGATTATTTTAATCTAGGAGCTAAATGCCTCAAAGTCTAAGTGCTAGGAGGTCTGAAGTGCTTATCTTGTGTTTGAAATAAACAGCAGGCATCACAAAGTTTATACCAAGGTAAAACCAAAATATTATTTTGAATTTTATTCATTTGTACAACCATCTGACAGAATTCCTCTTTTGCCCTGGTTTTTTCTTTTACAGAAATGTTGGATTTCTTCCCTAATATTTATTATTTTTGACAGCTCTCCTGTTAATCTTCAGTGACAGATGATTTGTACATTTTGTGTCTCAGAAACATAAAGTGTGCACAAGTCTTGAAGAAAGTTCAACAAAGTAAGTTGCAAAGTGAATCAAGGTTCTTGTTTCTTCTTATTGAAGCTTTGTTGAACCAGCTAAAACACTAAAAGCTTGTATTTTCTGAACTACATCCACCTGATCTTTGATGACACACTTGTTAAATTTGATCAAATTATTGTCACCTTTTCTGTGCAAGGTGAAACCGGTGCAGCATTCTTTATCCAGAATGCTTTCAAATCACGTCATACTTGCCATTAGAGACTCCTGTATTTCCTTTATTGGCATCTTCAGGTGCAAGCTGTTGCAACAAATATTGCCTTCTTTTGATTTTGACAGGGAAAAAACAAAAGGCCGCAACCAAGTTTTGCACCACATACAAGTCAAGCAGCAGTGCGTCTCTTCTAAGCAGCTCAAATGAAGTGCAAGAAGAACCGAGGCCATCTGGAGCATTCTGTTTGATACTTCGCCCTTCAAGTCCTGCAGCCTGCATGGAGGATCACAACAGTGAGGCACATAAAACACACAGGATTGGCATGCATTTATCCCCTCTGATTATCAGGAACCCACACTCTTGTACTGTAGTGCTGTAGAGAACAAAAATTCAACTTCACACTTCAGTTTAACAATACAAGAATTCATATTAATAGTGAGTAAAAGTTAAAATCATCTTTTTGTTACTGCTGCACCTTCTTGATTTGTCTGTGGTAGAATATAAATAGCTGCACTACTGTTCTGCTATTATTTGTTTTTATTTTGTATGTTTTTGCAATTTTACTACTTCTGCATACTTTTTGCAATGTTAACTACTCGTCTATCAAAACGTTCAGCACATTCAGGAGATGGGTGCTATGAGTTTTAGCTTTTTCTTTCATACTTTTCAAAATATTTAACTTATTTTAAAAATATTTTTCACATAGAAACACATTGAAATCTCTTCAGTCCCTTTAAAAACATTGTTCTGTTTAAAAGAAGCTTCAGGTTACTTGCTTTATTTTTGTCTTCTAATGCTCTTAGCTACCATTCTGGTAGTTTTAGCTTTTAGCAAGCCTTGTGCTGCTTCTAGCTTTTACCTAGTATTCCACTTCTTTGAGCTTTAATAGCTCAAATTTCTTCAGCAAACCTAATCAAAGTCATCCAGCAACCAACATTCACACTGCCTGTTAGCAGGAAATGGAATTTCTCTAGTTGTCTTCGTGTTTTCTACTTTTCCGTACACTATGCAGTGTTATCAACGTGTGGTCTTTACAAATGATCAGGTGAGAATATATTTAGACCAAACTGATTAGTGTCTATTTTGTTCATAGCTTACAAGATAAGAGGGAACATTTTTCTCCTTGTGTGTCAGAAGGATGAGCATGTGATGCTGGACACATAATATTATCTTAATGTTGCACCTTTTTAACACAAAGAAATACACAGTAAAAATGTAATATCATGCACAGAAATGCACTCAATGTTCTTGTGAACATGCACATAAACAGAAACACAGAAACACACACTCTGCAAGCACACACAGAGAGCTCGTCTGTAGACCGCAGGCTGCAGAGTTCTGCCAAATGATGGGGTCCTAGGAGGCAGTGGCTGTGACCTTGGCTGCCCGTGTGTGCGCCTGACTCCAGCTGGGCGTCCATTAGAGGGCTCCACAACAGACGCTGGCATCTGCTGTGAGCCAAGGGTCGGATGCTGTACACACATAAACTTCCACATACACGATGGACATGCAGAAAAAAGGAGAGAAACTCACAAATTAGTACACAGATAAAATCCACAAATAGCATGTTGGGATGCAGTGAAGTAAAAAAAGACAAACCCCCACCCAAAAAACATGTTTTAATTCTGACTTTCATAATTAAGCCTGAAAATAAAAAAAAACAATCTGGTTTTTATTAGGTTATCCTGAGATGAAGAACAACACATTATGTTTTATACCATGCAATTTTTAATTTGACTGAAAATAAACCAGCATGTAGAAGCTGTGAGGGAAAAACTAAAAAACGCCCCATAGTTTAACAGTTTGTAGAAACACTTTTAACAGGAATAACTCAGTAATCACCTTCTGTATGATCTCACCAGTCTCACGGATTGTTGTGGAGGAATTTTGGCTCATCCTTCTGATTATTATTGATGGAGCACAAAGTCTATTCATATAACATGACACCAAGTGAGATAAGGCTGAAGACCATTGGCTTATTGCTTTTATATGTAGATAGGCAGATATGTTTGTTTTTAATAGGCAAGTTTTTTGCTTTTTGGTTCCTACACATTTACTTATAATGTGAAAGTGAACTTTCAAGGTTTTTTTGCACCTCAAATTCTTAAACATTGCATTTACCTTCTCATAACATGACATCAGCTTGTCATTTTGCTGCAAAGACACTAAATTGTGTTTGAAATTTGAAATTGTAGAAATTAATTATAAATCCAAAATACCAATTACAACACTGATTCATAAAGATCAACCAAAATTTGTATTATTTTATAGAAAAAGTAAACTAGTAGCAGTGCAACTTCAGTTTTAAGCAGTTTTGAGTACTTCCTCCAAAATTTAAGCAAATTGTAAGTAACCCTGGAGCTTATAACAGGAAAGCAATCTAGATTCTGGGCTATTATATTTAGACATACAATCATTTTTGGTTGGCCTTTCTCTTCCTTTTGACAAAAACGGAAGGAGGGCTAATTTTACCCTGCCTGCTGTCTGCAGTGGAGCCACTGAGCCACAACACTGCTCTGCCGCAGACACCACCTCACAGCACGCCATCCATCTCTCCCGCTCTGTCTCTCTGTGTAAGCCGGTCAACTTCAGCTCCACAACCATCATTAAAGCGTTCTGGCTGATCACACGCTTTAATTGGACCATATCAGCAGCTCGGGCAAAATGGCGCCTTGTTAGCTCAGCTGCAGAGCGCGGCAAACGCACAAACAAACAAGCAAACAAATGAGGATATAAGCGAACCCCACAGAAGCACACTTGGAACCCAAAGGCGATTTTGACCCACAAGCACAGGAATGGATATGGAGACTTGTAGGAAAATAGTGTAAAAGGATCAGGGGATTTTCTGTCTGCTGCAGTTATTTCAGCAAGTTTCTCATGGCTCAGTGGAGAAATGTTTCTTTCCTGAGACATTTTACTGTATATTTCACCAATTAACTTGTAAGAGAACCCTAATATATATGACACCTATGCTATTTAGAGGAAATTAGGATCAAATGAGTAACCAGGGTTCATTAGTACAACTAGTGGGCCCTCTGGGACTTATAATGTAGCAAATAAATCTTTAAATTTGCCACTTAAAGGATAATGTCTCACTTAAATTTCAGCATGAAGGTATCACAAGTTTCCTTTTTTTGCAGAGGTTTCACACACCTTTTCACACACATCTTCCAGAAAATATTCCACAATAGTTTTCTTTCCCTCCTCCTTTCCTCGGTGGTGTTTAATTTTGAGATGGGAGTGTGTGCATCATGATATTTTCCATTTAGCGCTGAGGGACTTGGAGAATTCAGTGGGTCGTTTCACTTTCACGCTTTGCTGAAGAAAAAGCAAGGACCATCTGACAATAGTTGCTGCAAGTCACCTTGGCAGTGCTTCTCTCCTAATGAGGTGGCAGATAATTCAAGATTGTGAATGGTGCACAGTCACTACAGAATCAGGGACTTTCTGTACAATGCAGCTCCTCTAATCACAGACAGTAGTGGGCCAGCTGTTTCTTTACTGATTAAAAAATATCAGCGATGAGACTCACACATCGCTGATTCTCCTAAATAGGTTTATCCTTTTAACTTCAGACAGTTTCTTGGTAGCTTCCTTTAGGGGCAGACAGCATTGTTGATGATTATGATTAATACTTTGAGTAATATTTCCATCAAGTCTTTTGATGAACCTTCATGATAGCTTCATAAAAAACACTCAACAGACTCAAAACATGACAAATGCAGCTCATTATGGTCATCTGTGCTCATGTTAATACGTAAAGTGACCAGTCAGAGGTTTGTGACACAAAAATCTGTTTGATCAGTATTTGATGTGATAGTTTTCTCCAGCTGTGCAGATGTTTCTAAGGCTTGGAAGCTTGGCAAGATGGCTGACCAAAAAAAAGGAACAATTTGTCACTGTTCCTATTCGTCCAGTGGAAGAAGCGAACAATGTCATTCCTGACTTAACTGTGTTACAGTTACATGTCGAAAATCATTTGGATTTGCTCATTGTTGGGCCCAGTGATGAGACTAGCTGTTACACTGGATGTTATGCATTCATAAACTAGAAGAATCTGTTCAATAACGTAACTTGTACAGAACAGTACGTCAGTATCAGAGACTGACTTAATGTCAGACAAACTGACAGAAGTGTAGCTTTTATCGCTTTTTATGTTCAAGGCAACCATGTTGGATTTTGAGATGGAAGCTTTTGAGCTACCCTGCTGACTTTCCAAGAGGGAATTCTAAATTTGGGTGGCATTCAAATAAAATTTAACAGCTGGGACCTTTGAATTTCCAACTTCAAATGCAACACATCATTAATCTGTTTTAACCCTCCTGAAGCCCTCTTATCTGAAGAGAGGAAGAGAAGCCCTTGTGACTTTAGTTCCATTTGACCCAAAGGCCAAGGGAGGGTTAATCTAGTCAGTATCTTCTTTTGTCTTGTTCATTAGCAGTTGGGAAGCCAGCATTAAGATGTATTTACTGCCACTGACTGAAATGAACTGTGGCTTAAGAGATCGGCAGAAATAAACAATAAATTCTCTTAATCAAACCAGTACTTCATAAAAATGTTTGTGGTTAAACAGCATATAATTTTCAATTCCAAAAGGTAGTTTGAGATGATTCAATGCCATTTAAAAAAAATCTCTGTCCTCATATTTATTACTTTATTTTAACAGATGCTGTAGAAATTCTGGTTAAAATGAAATGCATGCAAAGTCCAGTTGAGTTTGTCTCCAATTTGAAGAGTATTTTTGAGCTCAGTGTGGCCTATTCTGCTTCCTACTGTCTATTTTTGTGCACTCTTCTTTTATGACCTACATGAGTATTATATAGATGTCTCCCACTGACGCTGATGTTCCAATATTTTCCCATCTTGTGTAAATATAGTACCTCTGAACACTGTGTATTTCAGCAGTTAGTGATTGTTTTGCCAGACTGCCTACCATTTTATTACCTTTATCATCTTCATGTCCTCACTTTTCCTTAATCTTATCCCAGATTATCTCGTCACCACCTGCTCTCTCTTTCTCATTAACTTACCTGTGCTGTCTAATCAAACCCTTGGGAAACAATGCATGCGCCTCTCTTTTTTTAATTCTTCTTTTGTCCTAAGTGTTTTAACTTTTGGGTTTCTGTTACTGATTGTTTTTTCTTACTTTTCTTTCATTTCTAATTTGTTTCAGTTTAGATTTCTTGCTTGAAATAAACTTTTAGTTTTGTCATCTGTCTACTTGCATTTTAATTCTCCTTTCACCTCGGATTTTGATTAAATGTGTATTATTCTAACCATACAATTTAATAAATCTGATCAATGAAGCTTTGCTTATATATTTTTTCCCCTTTCCTGTTACTTTAATTAACAGATAAATATATTTAATTGGGACAGCATTGCATTAAGCACAATTTTAATCCTTTCTTTTGTTTTATTTCATCAGCTGATGTTGTATTTTTTTTTGAAAATGCATGTATGTGTGAGTTGTGGGTGGGTTTGTGTGGGGGGAAGGGTGTGTGGGGGTGAGAGGCTGATTTTGCTCTGCAAACTCCCTCCCAGCCAAAAGTGGAAGATCAGCAAAGCCTCAGGAAGGCTGTGCTGGAGTGTTAAAACTGAGTAAATCTGAACATGAATCTGCTTTTGTGTTAAAGCTGCACAGTGTAAATGGCAAAGATGATGGCGGCTGATTTGATTCTGATAATTATAGACAGCGGGGTTGGCCCGGTCTCACCTTCAGCGTCACTGTCCCACTTGGACGTTAGAAGAGGGCAGAAGGAGGGGTGGAGGGTAGATAAATGGCCTCTACCTTGCTTCACTCCTCCCTTTGCTTGCTCTCTCTTGCTCTACCCATTTTGAGAAGGTCAGATAGTCACAAAGAGGGAGGGGGCGCTCCTCTCCCGTCTCACTTTGTCCTAAATAATTTGTCCTGTTTAGTGCACTACACACAGAGAGAGCACTACAGCAGTGCTCCGAATGCAACCTTTCCAAACCAAACAGCACAGTTCTCAACCATAAAGTGTGCTTTAAGGATGATTACAGCAGTTTTTCCAACAACAGATAGAAGATATGACAACATATAGTGTTCAAAATATCACATACTTCACAGAAGAGCATTCATTACTTCAAATCTTCAGTAAAGAAATACCTGAAAGGGAACACTTGAACAAATTTACCAGAATATTAAAATTCATTAAAATAAAAATGTTTCGTCGCAGAATAACAGCACTTCAACCAAATTCATGCAGTTTAAATAGATGAAATTAGGAATCAGATGTAGAAGCTTATTTTAAAAATTTTTCTCCTTTTATTTATTGACAAGTCAGGATTCAATTCTTGATAAGATTGGAGCAAACAATAAATCTAAGCTCACACTCAAAGACTTAAAATAATACACCAATAAAAGGCACTAACAAAATGAAGCGAAAACTGAAAAAAATGTTTTAAATTAAAAACATTGAATTAATCAGCTGGAAGTAACATTAAAACTGTACGTCTTAAATGATTTAAATATGATTATCTAAAATTTTGTTAAGATTTGATTACTTTGAATGTTATTCGAAGTTACAGAAAAAACAATCAGTGGACTTTTAGAACTAGTGTCAGTGTGTTTAATCTTAAATAAGTGCCAGAATTGTATGTAAACAATTACACTGAAGTCTCAGGTATTGTGATCACTTTAAAAAGTAGCTGAGTTCTGCTCTGCAACAATCAAACAGGTCCGCTTGGTTTTATTAGTTTGCCTCAAAACTCCCTCCCCAGAATCTCCCATCTTTCTCATTGTGACATTTGGACTTGATCCGATCCCGATGACTTGGGAAATAGTAACAGGATTTGGCTTTGCAACCTAAAGTTTCTCATGGTGGTCAATGACCTGAACTGTGTTAAATGTGGCTTCTTGAAAGGACTTTGCCATCATCTGACCAGTATAAATAGCTTTGCCCTGGTTTGGTTACTGGCACCGTTTAAATACAACACACACACACACACACACACACACATCATGTAACTCTGATCCATCCAACCATTCTGCCTCTCTGTTTTGTTTGGCTGTCCTTCAAGAAGTGTGTGTTTGAGCATATTTGAAAAAGGGTGTTTGTTGGGCTGTCGCTTTCTGACCCTGTGTTTGTGTGTGCACGTTCCCAAGTGAATATGTTTCTGAAGGTTTTTGATATTTTTAACATTTCAGACTCATTTAAAATTTAAAGCATGTTAAAATATATTGTGTAAATGTCTGAAAAAAAAAGAAACATCAAATTTGCTCATGCATTTATTGATTAGCATACAACAACAACAAAAAAAGATCCTGCAAATTTTCAAAATTTTCTTGTTATTGGGCAGGAAAAAATATATGCATGAAGATGTCATCTGAATCAAGTCTGTCTGTTGCAAATATTTTGTTTTTGCAAAGTCTGTGTTGCCTAATTGCAGCTTTCAGGCAGTTGCCAGTCAAGATGTAATTGACAATTCTCAAATTATTTCTAATTACTCTCAAAAACCAAGAACTATAAAAACTTGTTGACCAAACTCCTTTAAAATCTTCTCTTTTACAGTTTGACTGGCTGTGGTGGAACTCAAGAGTCTTCTAAAAAACAGTTTTATGAACTCAAATGTCTCAAATTTTTGGAAGTCGTTAAACTTTTCAATAAATGAAATTCATGCTTAGTCAGAAACTGCAGGCTGACATGCCTGTGAGCACTACATTCTACTCATGTAAAGTTTTTTGATACTGACACATTTTGCATGTTTACTCTTTAATTATGCAGCAACAAGCTCCTATAAATAGAAAAAATGAAATAAAACCTACATTCAGTGATACTTTTCTGCAAAATACACAAAGGTATACGTGACAACGCCACCTAATTAAAACAAATGTTACCAAAATCAGTCATGTGAGAAGTCAAACTTTAATTATATTGTCCTTTTCATCTCTCAAGAAGAGGAAGGGAAATTCTCCAAAATCTCCTCTAATCCCTGTCAGGTTTTGTGTTTCTTCCTGCATCACAGCCCTTTTGCGCTAATCTCAAAGCTTCTAAATGTACTGCTTGAGTCTCCGTTTCCTATGCTGAAGGGCCGGTAAACCACTGAGCGCTTGATAGGATGTGGTTTGAGAGAGTTGGAGGGGAAATAAAATGGAATGACATATCACTTCAGAGCATTCTGAGAGGCGGTCACAGTAATCGCGCTGCTGTGTACGGCGCAGACCGGGTCAAGACATAATCTTGACCCCACTGACTGCAGCTGCAACGTGAGGAGGAGGAGGAGGCAGAATCATTTAGTGTCTTATGTGTAGATTTAACAGTTATTTAAAACAATTGTTTTTCTTCAGCTGAATTATGTGCAGTGTAATTCCTAAAACATATAACATGCTTCTGATGGGAGAATATTTATTAACAAAAATATGTGACACAGAGTTTATCTTGTTGCAAGGCAGAGGGATTTTTAAACAAGAATCTTGGACAAATTAACACAAGAAGTCCAACTGCAATGTAAGGTATGACAGAGTCATGTTTTCATTTTTTTTCTTTGAATGAGAAAAAGTCAAACCTAATTCAAGATGAAACCAAGAAAATAAAGTGTTAACATGATAGGATGAGTTTTTTAGTACAAATGAGTTGGTATGTCATTTGGACAGCTTTTCAAAATTTCCAGATGAGAAATCTTGAAATATTTGCTTTTTTTATTTTTTATTACAGTATTAAGCTCTCCAGGAGGTTTCTCTTTTTAAAATTATTTTATTTTAACTGCAATAAATGCAATGAACTCATTCATGGCAAAAGCATGCCACATAATACAGACTACCCTCTATCATCAGGATTTTGATAAGAAGATTTAATTAATTTAAATTCTTTTAAATACATTTTGAATGTATTTTTTCTTTTGTACCTTTGATCATTTGTATAAATATATTAGCTTATATTTTTATATGTGTTTTGCCCTTTATGTTTTAACCCCCATTACGACCCTACCTCATCCTCCTGTTTAAATTTATTTTCTGTTAATGCACACAATATATATGTGATCACAATAAATTTAGCCAAGCATGTGTGTGTGAGGGAGTCATGTGTGTGATCTGACTTGTGTGTCCCTGCAGCCGTCTGGCACCCCTGTGAATGACCTGACCACTGCTGTTGCCAAGATACTGGTGCTTGTACGTGTGTGTAACTGTGGATGTGTGCATGGATGTGTACATTGTTCTCTACAGTCGTGACAGAACAACCTACTTCTGCACATGAATGATTATCTTCCACACACATACTTACAATCGAAAATAAACTCCTCCAGAAATAAAAATACTGCGCTTCCAGAAAGACACATGTTTGCACATTTGAATTAAAACCTGTATGAGGGGAATAATTAGTTGGAGTTTTGTGAAAAAGAACTCAGGACAGTTCAAAATGTGTTCAAAACAAGTAAAAACAATCCTTTTATTTCACACTTCTTACTACATGCCTTTTTTCTTTGCTTGAAACTGATTATTTGACAGAAATAATTTACACATGTAACTACAGAATGCCAGCTGACCTGCGGGGGAGCAGATCACTTGGCAAGAACAGATGCAACGCATACATATTATTCTAGAAAAACACTTTAGATGCAAGAGTTTCTTACTTGTACTGATAATTTTTTGTAGAGGTAAAATCTTTTGCAGTATTTGAAATGTAAGATCCAGTGGTTTTGGAGGTATCTACACAATAACAAAAACAACAAATGTAATACTTCCTGAGACAAATACATTTTTGCCATATTTTTAAGTTAACACAGTTATTTGACTTTAATGAAGTTGCAAACTGCTGCAGTGGGGCTGAATTGCTGAATGCTAAATGGCACTTTTATGTTGAAAACATGCAACCCTTTTTTTATTTATTTATTTTTTAAATTTTGATGCAATTATTATAATTATCTGACTTAGATATAATATTTTGTGACAGTTATTTATTTTTTCCTGCTTAGAACAGTGCTGCCCTACATTTTGCCTTAAAAGCCCTCAAATGATATGCAGTCCTTTGAGGACGACATGACAAACAGTTGGAGACAAACAGTAACATCAGGTGTTGAAGTTTAATTTGAGGAAGGGTTAAGAAAGTCAAAAGCTGGATGCTGTTTCTCACATTGGGTGGTATCTAACGTAGCTGACACCAGATCAGTTACTCCAATAAACACTTGAATCTATCAAATAAACAAGCTATAAAATAATAAAAATGATTTTAAAGTTAAGCTTTGACTTAGTGGTTACCTTATATTCAAACTACAGAGAAAAATACCTTTACTGGTCACGTCTTTCAGAGCAGAAACTTCTTGAGGAGGCCATAGAACCAGGAAATGGATTGGTACGTTTCACAACCAACTGTTTACATCTACAGCCGATAAGTAACAGTTCAGAGCAGCAAATGTTGGCTCTATGACATGAACCTGATGGGTGGTTCATAGAAAGAAAGAAAAGGAAAATCCTAACAAAACTGGCTATCTAAACTCAAGTTTCACAAAAAAAATGTTGCCAAAGTTTCAAGCTTCTTTTCTGAAGCTGTAAGTCAATAATTTGATTAAACATACTCAGCAAAAAGTTAAATAAACAACTAAATAAATAAAGGACTGAAATTGTTTGCACCCATAAACAGCTGAGCAAAAACAAAAAAATAAAAAAAAGAGTTTTCTAATAAACTAAAGTATCTGAGTTGCCCACACAAGAACACTTGACATTTAAAAACATACATTCACCCACTCCATCTCCTACTACACATATTGCATTCTGAAGCCCCACCACAAGCCTTCATGAACATTAACATTTGATTTATGAAAAGGAATGAATGTGTTTTTAATATTAACTGAGCTTCAAACTCAAATAGAAAATTCAATAAGAAACATTCTGAACATGGCTAGTGAGCTGTTCTCCTGTGATGAAAACCTTAGAAATAAAATGACATTGGCTTCTTTTCTTTATCTGACATTGTTGACTATTTTCTATCAATAATAAATTCAAAACCTTTCAAGCACATGGCTAAAAAAACAATGATGATAAAGAAGATAATAAACATTATATATAGGCACGAATGTAGATTTATAGTGAATGCCAAAATTGGAGTAACATGTGTGTAATATCATATATTTTCTTCATAATCAAAATAAACTGTTTACATTACCAAACTTGTTTTTAAAACAGCAGTGTGATTATGGAAGGAAGTAAATAAGCACTAATGGCTCCAACATTCACTACAGGCAGTAGGGTTTGGATATTTTTTGTAAACACAGCAGTGCTGGATTTTAAAAATTAATTTATTTGTTTCTTCCCTACAAATGGTTTAAACTCAAGTAATAGCACTTCATGCAAATCTCATTATAGTTACAGGGAAGACTACTTTTTCCTCTTTCTAAAATCTGTCAACACTTCAGTCCTAAAACTGTTTTCACACACACACTGTGGCCATAAAACTTTACAGAAATGTCCCTAACAGACATTAATGTAACTACAGAAATACTACAGAAATGTATGCTGATTTCTTTTGAAGGTCCCAGGATCCGCTGCTACTAAGACATTCTGTAAAATGGGTGAAAAAAGTGTGAATGCAACAGGTTGTTCTCTAGAACGTGTAGTGAGCAACTGTGCATGATGATTAAGGCTAATTTGTGAAAAAATAAAAACCAAATCTGTTTTTTTATGTTCTGGAAAACCTTAAAATGGAAAGACGTGTACATGTACATGGTTTGTTTTAAAGCAGTTAAAATATGGCCTGAATCTTTTTACCCATTACATTTTTTTTAGTAACCAATGTATTCATTTTTTACTTTGCTTGCTAATAAACTTAGGAAAAGCTTAGATCATGAAAAGAAGCTAAATCAGTCATAAGTCAGCCAATGATAAAAGTAACCAAGGTTCAGTTAGTGGTGCTATTCACTAAGGAGCAACTCACAGCTGAATAATGCTAACTGTCACAATGATTTATGTTTTTAACTGTGTGTGTATGAACATGGCCGTGTTTGACCCTTTGTCCATATTTGTCAGCGTGTTCATATTCTTGTGTGTTTTGTGAGTCTGTCTGTGGAGGAAATGAGGTGACCTGCTACATGGGAGCGCGCTTCGACAGAATGCCTCGTCAGATGTCTGGGGACAGTCGGCCAATCAGCTCTCCTATCTGTCTGCTGGCCCAGACAAACACAAACAACACCCATGTGAACGCAGACATGCAGTAAAGATGAAACACAACACATAAAAATCGACACGCATGGGAGAAATGGGCCCATGAAACACACATTGTGGTTAATATGCACAAACACACACACACGCACGCATGCACAGCAGTGACTCAGACTTCTCTCTTGACATATAAGCCCACGCATTCATTCTCTGCATGTGTATTTGAGTGTGTGTGTCTGTCTGTGAACACTGTAGAGCTTTTACTGGCAGATGCGGATGTTTGAGCAGGTATCATTAGCTGCCTCTCTATATGTGTGTGTTTGCATGTGTGTGCGTTCTAAAATCAAGCCACTAAAGAAGGAAACACTATTTTGAAAAGGTACCCAGGCCATCGAGGGGACACCAGACTGTTACAACAGCAACTGCATCCTTAAAAAAATTGTTCAGTTTTCTAAATATATCCTAAACAATGGATTTGGTGCAAACTTGTACAAAAGTGATCAAAAACATAAATACTGAAGGTAAAAGAAATGTATTTAAAGGAAAGTCCAACTTAAAGTTTGTACTGCTGACAAAACCTTGCCAAACAGTAAACAAACAAACAAAAAAAATTGTCTTAAAAGAATTATACACTTTTCTGGGCTTAGTATTTTTTTCGTCCAACTGTTTTTTAAGTATTTAGAAAAATAAAAAAATAAAAGGATTTTGTTAAACCCAGCAAACAACACTACTTACTGAACATTAGTGTAAACAATCCCATTCCTGTACTGTTACCTATAGAAGTTTCTCAATAACCTTTTTACCCCACAGTGTTAGTTGGTGAATCACGTTCAAATCTTGTATTAATAGTGCTTTTGTAGAGCAAAGACCCATGTTTAAATAGGCAGGTTAACTTCTTTCCCATTGCGAGTGGTATCTTTGTTACCCTCAGTTTGCTGAAAGTTATATTGTGTTACAAAGTGATTATATTACATTGTAACCTGCAGGTTGATTGTTGTTTTGACCGCAGAAGTCTTTAAATGGTCAGAATAATATTTAACTTGTGTTTATGTAAAACAGAAAGAAAGAGCTGTGATCACTCTTGCAGCCCCTTCAGAACTACTCTTTTAAATATTTGTGTTTGCGCAGCCTTTGTGTTCCTACCAGTGCTGATTGAAGTCAGAACCCATTACCTCAACTACTGTTGTGTCATTCAATTAAAACCTTCCCCACAGCATTCAAAAGCTTAATGTTAGTGAGTTGTATTGACCAGTAAGATATTATTTAACTTTACAATTATGTTAGGATGAACTCCTTAAATAGTATTTTATGAATATTTTACAAATTAAATTGATGGTGTAAAATCTGTTCATTTGCCTTCTGATAATCAGGCTTAACAGCAACAATTTCTGCATTCTTGAACAAACTGATTTTTCTGCTATTTTGAGCTGATAAGCCACAGTCTGAGAATTTTTACCTGGAAAACATACATTTTCTCCTCCTCAATGTGCAGATTACAGTGACTCATAACTCTATAAAAATAGAGTTTAATCCCTAGCTTTTCCCAGAGCGCAACCGACGCCACCTCGCTCACACAATAAACTCATTAACAGTCTCAGGTGAATCACAGTTTGCTGTGAGAGCTCTTGTATATCCCCTGATCTGTCCTCGGAGAATTCCTCGCCGCTGATTTTGTCTGACACCACACAGAGACTTGATAATTCTAACCTCTATTGCAGCTGCAGAGAGCAACTTGCCCTTCGCTTTCTCCAAACTCTGCAGCAGAAAACACAGCAGCATCCCTCCCTCCTCCTGCCAGCCGTCTGTCTCGGCTCATATTCTCAGTGAGAGGGAACAGGAGGCTCCCGCTCTCATGAATAGTTGAATATCTTTAGAAACATACCAGGCGCTGGATCCAGAAACAAACCTCAGTTGGAGCAGATAAAGCAGAGCGCCTCCTGCTTCCCTCTGCATACCTGTAGTGGCCGTATGTTTGGTAACAACCTGCCACACCAGACCTAGATGGCAAAGGACACCTTGCACAGTGCTGAGCTGATAAAAAGTTTTCTCAAACACTGAAGCTCAATTTTAATCAAATTGGTTAGTACTCTATCACAGATCATATTGTTTTCACATGCCCTATCTGCTCTGCTGAAGGTCCAGGGTCCACATTGTTTTTGTTTATACTTGGCCTTTGTAATGTGTTTTGCCCTTTATACATGTACATATTGGAAACCTGAAATATCAGTTTAAAAATAAAGAAACGTTAAAAGCCTAGCATTCTTTGAAGGAATGCATATCACCTGCCCCCTTTCGTGGCAGTGTTTTAGACTAAGATGACGTGATGTCTAGAAGTGATAAAGGTATAGCCATTTTGGTCAATCCATGAAAAGAAATATGCACAGTTGCATGCAATATACTGCAAAATCTTGCATGATCTGAGCTTGAAGTATGTGTTGTGAATGAATTTCAGCTACTACTATACCAATATCTGTGAATTCACCGAGATAACTGACATTAAACTCGCTGAATGCAACTGTTAGCAGAGCAAGGATTATAAATACCCACTGGATAGACCACCACAGGGCTGAGACATCATCGACATACACAGGAATAGTGATGGCTGTAATTATTCCAAGCTGCCATCCTCTGTCTGTGCATTTTTTTTGTGCAAAGCAAAAGTAAACGTTCAATAACTGAAGAGTACATTTACATCGATAGCTGCTCAGCGGGCATATATGCAAAAAGCTGCACCCTGCCTGCACAGGCCTGCTCGGACCCCCCGTGAGTGCCACAGAAAGAAAGAGAGAGGAAGAGACGTCGGAGGTCTGCAGGAGACTAGGATGGTGGGAGGAGCAAGAGAAGAAACACAAGTGAGGAGGAGAGTGGCTATGATTGCCAGCCAGCATGTAGCCGGTAATTACAATGTTGTGTTCTTTCTCTCACACTCTCAATCCTTCTCTCTGCCTCTGCCAGCCATTCACACATTTCTGTCTTACAAGCCTGTGTGCTCAAGGTTAATGGGAAGTTTGAGGCAATCGACTAAATAAAGACATACATTCACACAGCTCATACAGTCGCCACATTTTCTGAGAGCCTGAAAAGCGACAGTCCAGGCAGTTTTATTGATCCATTTTTTTGTATTCATACACCTGTGTTTGAAAACTCAAACCGTCTTTTAGAAGCTTGGACTTCAATAATCTCCAGTTAGGCCAATAATGTACAAACCAAGGGAATTCAAGAGTATTTTTGTCCATCCCAGGAAGGCAAAGCTTATTAAACTCATGTTAAATCATGTTCTCTTTAGTTTTAAATATGTCCATAAAGATTTTGAATTGCAATGCATAGTTAAAATAAAATCAGGAATAGTCGTGAGTTTGTTTTACTCTTGTTGGTACATGCTGAACACCACAGAATCCAGTTTTTTTCCCAACTCAGTCCATGGAAAGATAAATAGCATGTACATTTCTGTTCCATTTAAAGACTTCTTTTAAACTCTGTTGACAACCATATGGTTCCAAAGATATTGTCTCTCAAAGAGAAGCGTGAGATGATTGAAGGCGGAAATACATCCCAGGCTTCAAAGACAGGAGGATAAATCAGAAATTTTATTTCAAATAAAAGCCAAAGGTGCTGCAGTTGAAGCTGTGTGCAAAGACAATCATCAGCCTTTGCACTTTAAAGAAAATGTAATAATTTTACATTGATCAAGCCATGGTTGCGTTTGTTTATTTGTTGAATTTGCTTAGCCTTTTTTAAAAGATATCGTTTTGGAATAGTTGTGTCATGTACCTTTAAAAGAAACAAACTAGAAATAAATAGTTTGTCAGCTGATTGATTAGCCACAGCATCCCTGGTTGATTAAACTCTGTTAGACCAGCATTCAACATCCCTGTACATTAGGTAAAAACAGCAGCTAACTAAAAGAATGACTCGAACCTTTTGCACAGTGAGTTTTTAACCTCTTCCTTTCAGACGGAGGTTTCTTGAAATGCAGAATACAGTGATGTCCAAACAGTTTGGCCCCTTTCCCAAGGCACTACATGGTTTTGTTTAATATTTGTTATTTTGCTTCACTTACCATAGTTTAAGTCAGACACCAGTGATAAACTTGCACAATTCATGACATTATTCCTTGTATTTTGGGTTTATTTAGCTAATTAAAATATAACTTTTGCTTTAACTTGCTGTTTAGCTACCTTTTGTCATGGCTTTGAGTCAACTGTAACAAACTGAGAGCTTGTCTGGGATTAATAAATTGTTTGGTCTCCTCAGTTACCTCCCTGGCTGCTAACATTAGCCATCCTCATGTTGCAATGTGATGCAAAAGAAATGGAACTTCAGGTACAAATAAGCTAACCTAACCTTACTAAACCTAACCTAACAGTTTAAAGAAAATAAACAAGTATACAGAATATGACAGAAAGGCGTCAGAAAGAAACAGTGCATTTATAACTCAACCTCAAACTCCAAAAGCCATTTCTATTTTGTGTCTGTTTCTGTTGCGCTGGTAGATTTCATGTTCATTATTCCTTCTTGATAAAGCCTGTCAGAATAAATTGAGGTGATATTTGAGTGGTAAGTTTAAAACATATGTTTGTGTGCGTGTGGTTGGCACAAGAACAATGTTTGTTATTTACACGAGTTGTGAAACTTCAATGCCGCATCAATAAAAGCCCTGATGTCTTCTCTTTCTGATTCATTCTTCTTTCCTCCGTTTCACCCCAGCCTCTAATTTTCTCAGCTTCCTCTCTCCTGCTGTCTTGCGTCATTTCTTGAATTTTTTCCTCCCGTTTCTCTTCTCTCTCCAACTGTCTTGCTCATTGACTTATCATTCTGATTTGCCTGGTTCATACCCCCCACCACTTCATTCTTGCTCTCTCAATCATACATGCTCATATGCACACATGTAAGCTGCAATACATGAGTGTGTCCTCTCCTTTCTCCTGCTCTCCTCCCACTCATTCACCCCAATCTCAGTCTCTCGCCTGCCCCGCTCTCATTTTTATTACTGACTTACCATCTCTGCCTCCGTCTTTCTTTGTCTGTGTGTTTATAAGCAGAGCTATATTGAGAGTGTCTGCTTGGTAGACACAGAGGAAAAGAGGAGACGAGTGCATGATGAAGCTGGAGAACAGAAAGTGAGACAGATCGAATGGATGACATGCAGAGCAAAGGTTGACAATTGGATAATGCAGAATAACATGCAGCAATACATGCATTTCTGAGAAAATGTGTGCAATATCAATTCAAGCTGAATAAAATTCAGTTTTTTTAACAGAAATGCTAATTTTTAATTTAATAAAGCAACATATTTATAAAAGGTTATGAAGAGGTAAATATCAGTTGATGAATCTTCTCACTTCTATTTGGGTTAATTAGTGACAAATCAGTAACAACTGAAGAAGGTGATGTTTTGAAACATATATTTAACATACAAATCCAAATTTTACACAAATATTAGGATAATTAAAGTCAGACAAACATAAGGATAATTAAAGGTTTTCCACAAAAAGAAACTGAGGGTTGTCACACACCGTAAATCAATCTGTTCGCTGTAAATATCTGTCCCACTTTACAGATGGATTCCTTCAACTTTGGCCTTTCAATGTAACAAATATGTGCAGAGTTTTGTCTTTCAGTGGGAGTTATTTACAGATTTTTGCTTTCACTTTAAGCTTGACATCCATCTAGATAGAAAAAAAAAAGAAATAATCTCAAGAAACCGTTTGACCCTTCTTTATTGAACAAAGACATTTAACGGACTGAAGGAGCACAAGACCTGAAGCCCAGAGAAACAGAAAGTCATCTGATGAGTCACCCAGTCTTTTCCCTCCTCTCCTGGGTTTATATTTGGAGGAAGACAAAAAAGAAGCCTCCAGCTCTTGGCATCTAAAAGTTGGAGGTGGATGTATAATGGCAGCAGCTACTATGAATCATTAGCTAAGAAGTTAGTTGTGTGTGATGACCGTGTAGATCTACTTCTCCCTAAAGGTATAATAGATGCCACAAGGATGGATTACAAAACCTGCTTGACCCTGGGGGTGAAAAAGTAGTTTCATTTACAAGTTGCTGTTCCTGAGCTCTCTTGAAGATCTGAACTGAGACAAATCGGTGATGACACAAGAAGAGTGGCCAGAAAAGTCAAGTCCAAGATTAAAAGGATATAAATCAAATTTACAGACAAGCCTTTAAGGGCTTTGTGGTTTCCAAATATATTAAAACAAAACTAAACAAAAAAAAGTAGAAAAAATAATAAAGGATCACTTTTGGTGAAGCCTTTCAAGAAAACATTTAATACATAAATGCAGCTATGATTTGTCTATTTGGAGAATTATTGGTAACATACTGGTTTGGTTCTACAAAATAATATATGTTTATACATGACATGCTTTAGTTTTAGTTGCCAAGCTGACTTCAACATTTTTTTGTTCTTCACTAGACTTTAATTGTGAAAGAAAGAGTCACACTGAAGAAAAGCAAGTTGGTCGTCCAGCTGTTTGGGGGTTTTGGTTTCACCTAGAAAAAAAACAAAATCCATTACCTCCTTGCTGAGTCAGATTAGTTTAACAGTCATTATTTTCTTAATAATAATAATTTTCTTTTATTAAGAAGAAATTTTGATTCTTTAACAACTTTTTTCTTTTCTTATTCTTGTTTATATTATCACTTTCCAGTCCCTCTTTCCTTTCCACGCCTGGTCCAACACTAAACATGAGGCTTCAGAACAACAGTTTACAGACTAATGGTTGAGGTTTCATGGCTATGTCCATTTAAAATCTGTTGTAGGATATAAAAAACAAATCATAAAATACAGCTTGTTAATCAATCTACAGTCTAGTAATCATTTCAACAGGAAAGTCTTTAGATGCAAGAACAGCAAAATCAATTTGTTAAAAACTTTTTTTAAGACACAACAGCTACTTATGTCTCTCAGACAACTTTATGATATTAGCTTATATAAGCCTTAAATGTAAAAATGTGTTAGTTGATGCCCTCTGGAAAGCTTGCTGATGTTATTTAGCTCAAAGCATGGTTGGGTTTAGATAAAAGGCATCTGGCTGCAAACCTACAGCTGTGCTGATGATGATATATAGGAGACAATGAAATATGATCCATGTGTTTAAAGGATTGTAAAATTTACAGGTAAAACAAATTACAACCTTTGATGGTTATTGTGCTCTTTCTTTTTTTCATTTCAAGCAAAACATGGTAAGTAAATGTGGCCGGTAACAAGTCCAGCATGCAACACCCCACCCTGTCAGATGACGACAGGGATGGCAGTGCACTGAATAATGTTTGAGAAGAACGAGACAGAGTCAGCTACTGCTGGCTCTGTTCAAATGCATGCTTTCACTGAGGTCACTCTGAAAGTGGCCTCGGTCTTGTTATTTTGTGTTTTTAGGTACAGTGAGACAGAAGAGTCAGACATCTTAACACTGTTACAGATGGTGGGAAAATTATGGCACTGACCTTCTGTGGCTTTCAGCATGTACAAAGGATTCGTGAAACTCCTCACTCTGAGTCATCGAAACACTCACACAGAGACCTCAAAGTTGTGTATTTGAGGTTACAAAAGTAAAAAAAAAACATTCTACCATCTTCTTATACCTGGTGGTTCATTTTTAGAATGGCATACACTCTGTGAATGGACTCTATAGTCAGCAGATCTAACCGTAATCATTCATTTTCCTGGAAAAAGTGTTTTATTTTCTCAAAAGAAAAAAAATGACCACACAAAATTGAATATGGTTAAATAAACGTAAACAACTTAGACTTCTTGTTACTAAACCTTACTGTAATATTAGGTGTGGATGTTTTTGCACATAAATAGTCATTTTAAAAACTAGGCTGCAGTAATTTTATGGCACCAAAAGAAGCAACAGATCATTGATTAGTCTATGTTTAAGCAGTACAGGGAACAGAAAGACAGAGTCTAATGCAGATGAAGCAATAGAAAAGTGAACATCAACCATTTCTCCCCCAGGTTACATCTGGCTTGCAAAAGTACCCAGCCAGTGTGTAAATAACAAACCAGTCATAAATGACATACAAGTCTAATGCAGGAGTCAGGTGTAACCCTTCTCAGAAAGGCTTAAAGACAGAACATCAAAACCAAAAATCTTGTATGAAAAACGTAAACATGGAAAAATCTTTCAACACTTAAAAAAACAAAAAACATGGCAAATACTGTCTAGGTGTGATAATAAAAGCTGAAATACATTAAACAGGTGAGGAATACTACAAACATGGCTAATGAAAGGCTGGCCCCCATGCTGTTTGCTCTAAAAAAAAATGTCCTTTTGGTAATTTTGTTGATAGATTATTTTTTTCTTCCTTTCATTCCTTTTTTCCTTCCCCCTTTTCCCTCTCTCTTTTTTTTTCTGTTGATGGCTTCTTGCATCAGAATAAGTTTAACATATTTCTGCTTGCAGAAGCAGATGGAAAATCACAAATTCTCCACCACTGAGCAACTGGTCACTAAAAGGGCCAACATGGTGCTGAAAACGGCCCCCAAGGTGAGATCACACAGATGAAAAGCTGAGCAAGTCTGTCTCACCGTGTCTTTTGGAATAATTACTTTCCTTCCTAATTCTGAGCAATGCAAGCTCAATTTTCCATCCAGGCTCATACTTGAGCAATAATCACTGTTTTCATCAGGATCAGCTATGCCAGGGCTTGAGAATAAATAATGGGGCAAATAAATCAGCTCTGTAATTAGGCAAACTGTGGTGCAAAAGACTGGAGCTCCACTGCTCTCTGCAACGTGTTCCTTCTCTGTGTGGAAGAATCAGCAGAATAAAAACAAAAGTTGAAGGAGATTCTTTGCTGTTTGATGACTATCTACAAAGTTATTAAGAGCACATTACGCTAAACGTATAAACTACTTTTGAGTAAAAGACTTGAGTTTAAAGTGAAATGGGTGTCATATTGGTCCTGTCAAATCCATACAGTGATGAAGCTGCTTTTAAAAATTGACCACAGAATTATAAAATACTAGGACAGGATCTGATCTGCATTAAATCATAAAACCTGATCGGGTTACATTAACTCTCAGATTTTTCAATTTACCTCAAAGCGTGTGCTATTAAGTTTAGTAATGAGAGCTCAGATCAATTCATTTTTGCATTTTTTCATTCACTTATTGTAAAAGTAGAACTTCAGATTTATCTTCAAGTTTAATCATAA
Organism: Kryptolebias marmoratus; assembly: GCF_001649575.2. Classification (NCBI taxonomy): domain Eukaryota; kingdom Metazoa; phylum Chordata; class Actinopteri; order Cyprinodontiformes; family Rivulidae; genus Kryptolebias; species Kryptolebias marmoratus. The sequence continues at coordinate 17,439,880 of NC_051439.1, forward strand.
AATAAAGAATTCACCAGCAGCTCAGGTGAAACTTCATTGCAGGAATAATACCCTCAGACTTGTTGATGCAAAACAAATGGAACAACTTTGCTATAGGAGAACTATAAATCATTAGTAATTTGTAAAGTATGAATACAACCAATAACTCTTTGAACAATTAAAAACTTTAATATCAGAGAGTAAAACTGAAACAAAGTCAAACTTTAGGGAAAACACAAACTAAAAGTAACACATAAATACACACAATACAAGACCTGCTGGCTGCTTGTATATACATACATTTTTAAGCTCAGTCTGTTGCCTTTTCAAAGTTCTACTTTTAATCAACAACAGAAACCTCTTAATGATTATTAAGGCAACTAGTAGGTGGAGTATTTAATGAACTACGAAAGAAGGACAGTGACCCATAGCACTTTGTTTTTACTCTCTAAATTAACTGTTATGAGGCTTGAGCTTGAGAAAATGGGTGTAATTTGGCCACAATTTCTTATTTTGCTGTCTTTGCTCTCTTTACCCTCCATGTTTGTATTTGCAATTATTGCTCCCATTAACTTTGTGTTTTTTTCTTTTCCAGAGAAAATATGCCAGGCCCAGTGTTTCTGTCTGTGTCTCTTATCCTTTCAACTCCCAACCTGTTGTGGCAGATGGCCGCCCATCCTGAGCCTGGTTCTGTTAAAGGTTTGTTCCTGTTTAAAAGGAGTCATTCCTGTCCACTGTCGCCCACCACCTTGTGGCATTTCAGAATGGGGGTTAAGTCAAAGTAAAGATTTACTGGTTTTCTTAGACAAGTTTTTTTTAAAGAGGAATTAAGATATATATTTTGTATTTGATTGTAATGTAAACTGGATTGAATGAGGCTGCATGTAATTTGATAATAATTTGACCAATTGGCTTTTTTCTAAAGAGCCCTCAGATGATTTGTTGTGACATTTTGGTTGTGTTCCAGTCAAATGTCAAGGTCAAAGGTCAAGGTCACATGTGATCTTGTGCTCTAACTCTGCAACGTATGAATGTCAAACTGCACAGCTGGATACCTCATGGGTCAAGGATAATGCCTATTGATTTCAAGGTCACAGGGTCAAGGGTCAAGGTCACAGATGACTTCTTTGTTAAAACCTTGTCTTTTCTCCAGCAGGTGACCCTTTGTTACTTCTGCCAAGGAAGTTGTGTTTTCTGTCGTGTGTGTCTGTCTGTCTGTTAGCAAGATTATATAAAATTTAACAATGAACAGATTTGGGAAAAAAATTTCAGGAAATGCTGTGGTTGTCACAAAAAACAAACAAACAAATAGAAAACAACAACAATTGAAATTTTTTTATTGACACTATGGCCTTGGTGCAGGTTTGCACTCTAGATCACACAGTCCATTAGATTCAAAAATGTAAAATACTGATTTGTCTGTTTGCAATCCATGTTCCATTATGTGATGATCCATCTCAGATGCATCCAGTCCCAGAGAAGTAACATAATTTCTAGACAAGCTTAACCTTTTCTTTTTTGTATCAAATCATAAATATCCTATTTGACGTTTCCAAATGAATGAATCAAATGAAGTTGATGATGCAAAACATAAAATACCTTGAGTCCATACTGTAGAATGAAATGAAAGATAAAACCATTTAAACAATCACAGCTTTTTTTTCCCAGTTAGTTTCATTGTCATTTTTTGAGTTGCATTTTCCATTCACTAACCATACATCAGTTTCTGTTTTGGAATAGTACTCATGCGGGTTAGAAGAAGACTTTTCTGATCTTAGCAATGTAAAAGATTCTTGATATTATTAATATTATTTTTATTCATCATAAACCTTAAACTGCTTTAATTGACTTTATAAAGCGTTCTTTGTTTAAAATAAATAATATATTGATAATGTGGCAGCAAAAGATGATATGATACAACTTCAACAGACCTCCCACAGTCTCCCAGAGAGTCTGCCAAACTTTTCAAGAAAACCCCCTCCCCTCCCCGTGTCCCCATCAACTCTCAGTCTGTCCCATCATGGGCGGTTTTGATTCACAGGACTGACAACCTTATTATGCGGCACACTTATTATTGATATTACGCCGCAGAGGCGCGGTTGCCATGGTCACCGAGCGAGAGACATTTAATTTTCTCTCCTCCATCATCATTATCTATGGGGCCATCTGTTGTGGAAAATGAATTCAGCCTCATTTGCATGACTGATAAGCACATTCTTTATCTGTCCCACAGAAGGTCATATGCCATGGATTTGGGGACTTGAGAGAGAAAGAGTGTGAGAGGGTGAAATGATGCATGGTCTTACCTCTGTGAATGAGGTAAATGGGGTGTATGTGTGTGCTTGAGTGTTTATCAGAGCTCGGATGTGTGCATGTGTCTGCATAATCTGGTGACATGTAATGTTTATGTATGCCCTCTTGCCATGCCTTTGTTCTCGTTTGGATGGTTTTGAATTTACATAGGCTCATGTCTGTCTGCGTGTGTGCGTGAGTGTGTGTGTGTGCATCAATATAGCCGCATGTTTTCACATCAGAATTTGTGTGTCTGTGTCAGTGTTCTTTGAGGGACAGATCTTTGTTTTTGGGAACTAATGGTGTTTTAAACACATAAAAAAAATGTTAACAATGATTTTAAAAGATAAAGACATGTTGAGTTACCTTGAATCAGGTACTTAAGTGTGTTTTTCTCTATCCTTGGGGAAGACACTTAACCCTCAGGTGCTCCCAGTTTGGGCAACCACATTGTGTTGCAACAACTACTGTAAAAGATTGGAAAAAATAAGAAAGACCTTTGTGAAAACTTTCAAAGCTTCTAAGCACTCCTAAACATTTTCTAAACATAACAGTGCTTTGTGCTAATAAGATTAAGAAGTAAAGGAATTTGTTCATAGTCCCACAAGCTGTCCTTTAAGTGTTTTGGTGATTGTTAAAATTGGAAAATGTAACTTTTTACTTAAAGAAGAGTTTACATATTTTAAGTGCCATGTAATGATTCTAGAACAATGAAATTGTAGTAATTTTAATTTTAAAATGAGCATTCATTAAAAAATTGCTACATTGTTGTCAGTATCAACTTCTATGCCTATAGTGCTCATGTTTTCCTTGAGCCTGTGTAGCATTTTCTCTTTTTCTGAAGTCTCAGATGTCTTAATTGAATGTGAGTGTACATGTTTGTGTCAGTCCTGTGAGGGACTACCAATGTGTCCACGGTATCACCTGCCTCTCACCTAGCACCACCAGGAAAAGAGCCCTAACCCCCCTGACCCTCTTCAGGGTAAGTGAGTGTAGCCAATAGATAGATGGATACTCACATACTGTACCCTTAGCAGTAAATACAGCTTCAGAAGCTCTCACCAGACTGTTTGGAATAAATAATAGAAAAATGTGACTTCTTAGTTTAAATAAGATACTTCATTTTGACTAGAAGTATACATAAACAAACACCAATAGCATGTCCATCTAAATAAGGTGTTTATTAACTAAAAATGTTTCTGCAGGTTATTCCTGGTTATCAATTGGGCATTTTCTGTGTAAAAAGATGTATAAAAGACATTTAAACTGTTCATACAGTAATTAACTAAAATCCTTTAAATTTTGTCTAAAAGAAAGAATCCCATGACCTGAAATCACATATATTGTTCACTGGGTACCTTAAAAAAATTCTGAAAATAGAAGCAAATGAATCACATTAAGTGGAAAAAAAGATTATTCAATGTAGTACTTGTTACAAAAAAGAATAAAAACAGCTTTAAATGGAATGAGAATAAATATTAACAAGTAAAAAGATGTTTGAGGTCAAAAATTTCAAATACAGAGTTTTAAATTTTGGTGCTAAGAGCAGAGAGTTTTTACAAATATAGTACAGCACAGTTTGTGAATGTGTGTATGTGTGTGTTTGTGTGTTGCTCCCCTAAAGCTGCTGCTGTGTGTGGATGTGTTTATGTGCAGGTAAGGAGGCTCCCTGCGGGTTTGTGTGCGCTCTGGTCTTTCATGTCTCACACATTTGTCATCCCATTGCAAAGAGCCCAAGCGTCTTTCTCTCGCACACAAACACATACTGTGCATAAGAAGGTTGGCGCTTCCTTCATTTTCTTACTCCCAGTACACCAGCAATACAACCTCTCCTCCCTTATACATCTCCCTCGTTCTGCTCTCCCCCTCCTCATCCCCCTGCTTTCCTCCCTCAGTCCCACAAAACAACAAGCCCTTGCCTTCTTCAGCGCCATCATCTCAAGTCCCAAAGCACAGCGATTGTCTTCCTCCCTCACTCCTTTGACTCCCTGGTGCTCTCTTTCTTCCACTGTGCAGCAGCAACACCTCTAACCTCCACAACAACCAGTGCTCCTCCTTCCATCCCCACTGCAGCTTTGACTCTCTCTTTGTTTCTTCAGCTTGTTCGTTGCCTTCAGTCGAGAAATCCATTTGTAAGCATATGTAATTTATTTGGAAGAATAAGCAATTCATGTGAAGCTGTTTTAGTGATTTAAAGAGGAATGACAGTAGCTCAAGCAGGAAAGACTTTCTGAACTGAGTGTTGCCTGATTATATTATTTTAAATTGAATTAAAATTATTTAAGCATAATTATAAGCCTCTTAGAGATTGCTTGACTTATTCAACTTTAAATGGATTTTTTATCAAGACCATCAACCAGTTCAACAATCAATGACTGAAGTTTACTCTAACAATCGGTGAAGTGATCAGAGTTATTCGACACGCTTCAGTTTATATGTTTAAATAAAATTATAGAAAAAAAATGTTCACTGAAGTTGAACTGCATTTATTGTTTGTCATGTACAATAAGTCAAATAAGTGAGCTACACTGACTGTTGACTTTCTATACATTTGATTCAGAGTCAATGAGTTGCTGAGTGTTGAGTGCTGATTAGTTTGGCTGTAGGTCGCTGTGTTTGAATCCTATAAGTTTTACATATCACATATTTAGTAGTGCATCATAATGAAGAGGGAGAAAACATCAATAAATTTATTAAAAACCAGAAAAAGTGACATAGCATCATGCAATAGAATATAGTTTTTTTTTGTGGAATACTGGTTGCTGAGATCTGTTTCAATATTCACAGAACTGCTGGACACATTACTCTGGAAGTCATGCAGGATACCATGAAAGGAACCTTTTTTGTCACTATTTTATGGTATTCTGTGAGACTGATCTGGTCTGAGCCATGCACAGAGCACAGCAGATGTATTTTGCTTCAAAAATCTACCAAAATGTAATGTTGTGCTGAAGAAGCCAGTAAAATATCACATGGCAATATATTTGTATAGGTCATTTTGAAAAACCACTAATACTTTGGGGGGTTTTGGAAGATATGGGAATACGGCAACATTGTGCAAAAGCAAAAATTGTATCTTCTATGTTCTTATTAAGTGTAAGAACAAGTTCAGTAAGAAGTGAATCAGCTTTGTGATACTGAAAACCCAGCGCTTGACCTGAACTGCTGTTTTTAAAATCACTAATATTGCTTAAGAGAAAAGCCCCATGTGTGCAGGAAAAACAGAAAGACTGACTGGAATGAACAAAAGAACAAGATTACCAAAATAAAACTGAAGGTGAAGCAAAAGAGAACAACAAATATGGAAACCTACCTACATACATACATACAAAAAGAGGGAAGGTAAAAATAAAAAAATAAATAACCAAAGCTTTAATAACTGCAATTGCTAATAACTGAAGGGAAACACAACTTTTACAGTTTTAAAGTCAGTTTTTTGGGTGCCATATTGTTCATATTTATGCTCTAAATTCCACCAAATATATTCCTAGTGCGTCATGATTCTTCAGATTACTGCTCTCTTTCTTGTGTTGTGTGCATTTCTCTCATTTGTTTATTTAGGAACATTGGGTAAATTAATTGTGTTTGATTGGCATTAACATAGCCAAATAAAAATTTGAATTTGGTAATACTGAACGCCCTGAGGGCATCTGTGTCCCAACCCACAAGAGTACTTATCAAGCCTTCCTCAGCCGCCTGGCAGCATTGCTTTAGAGAGCAGCGCTTGTTGGTTCTGTAAAATACTGCTGCATGGCATTTGATTTGTTTATTTTTATGTGGGACATCAAAACAATACGCCTCATATACATGCATTCCTGATATGAGGAGCTCAGCATATGCCCTTGTTTTTGAATGCAAATCTTGAATATTTATGTGTAAACATGACTTTATTTGAAAATGTTATTGCTTATCTTTGCCATATGAGGATTTCCCAATATGCTGTTCTGCCTGGAGGGGCTGCTGCACTTTCAGCCAAATCTATCCCACCAAGAAAAAAAATGAATGAATTAGCACCTCTTGTCCGGTAAGAAATGAACCTAATTTATGATCTAATTATGATGATGTCTTAGGGATCAAATTAGCATTCTGTGTTTGCAAATCTGGGTAAATATGGAAATCATCACATTGTTATTTCCATTTTCATTCACACAAGATTGCGCATGAATGTCACCCTCTTTATGGTTTTGAGCATGATTATATTGTAAACAGTGTCCCCTGTTTGCGAGCCGCGCTCATCACTGAACACATGGCTGCAGCTAGCCTGTTTCAATACTCATTCATCTTCTGCACGCTTAATTCTGGTGCTCAGCCAGCCTCGAAGTCAGCAACGCTGGAAAGGGATGGGAAGCGTTAATTAACAGCAAGCAAGCCATCAGCCTGAGACGTTCTTTGAGTTTGCAACTTGTATATCTCTCAGCTCTCTGAATGAGGCCACATGTGACACAGTTTAGGCATTTTGTGAAGGATTGGTTGGTTGAGTTTGTCTTGGTTTAAATGTTTCTGTGCATTTGTCTTCATTTTTGCATTGTTCCCACTTGTCTTGCTTTCTGATTTACTTTCACACCTGAAGCTTGGTGCTGATTGACACACAGCTGGTTTTCACTGTCATCAGTTCCTTTGTATGTCTCCTTTCCTTTATTCCTTGCATTAGTGACAGTAGTCAAAAAATGTACCTCTAATTACCTTTTTTCTATCCCTGACCTCGTCTGACACCATCACAAAGCGAAGCAAAGATGGCGTAAATTTGAAAGATTTTGGAAAAGAGGAAAAAACGCTGAGGTAAGAAGCCAGCTACTTTGACACTTAGCTGTGAGGTGGGTCTGTGGCACTACAATGACAGTTTTTTCAAAACATATTCAACAAAAAGTGCATTAGGAAGCTCAGCTAATACATTCTTATCACGTTGTATCACAAAGGCTTTGCTATGCATGTCATGTTTGTGAATAGTATATAACATTAGTCCATTATAAGAGTTGGTCATTTAAAAAAGCAAATATAAAAGAAACAAAACTTAAAGATGATTTTACAGCATGCTCTGTGATGCTGCTCACAATCCTGACCTCGAAAGTATTTGCATGAATTATAATAATGAATAGTCCCATATTTAAAATAAGTAATAAGGGAAGCATTAGAGCTTCAGCTTAGGTTGCTACATAAATACAAAAGCCATTATTAGAAACCCTCTTTGAGTTTTGGAGCAGACTTTCTGTTTTTGCTTTTTGTGCCTTATTTAAAAGCATTCCAGGATACCATTTACTTCACTGTCTTTGGATCACCTGCTCTGCAAGCGTGAAGACTGGTCAAAAAAACCAACATAAAGTAAGAAACAAAATCTGAAATTATTTTTACTCTTCGATGAATACTTAATGTGTCCTTGAATCAAAAATTTGTAAACAGCTGCCAACTACCACCTGCGTTTGTTTACCTATGAAAACAGCTGAAGTGACTGAAAATAGGTCAGCAGCGGTGATGTCTATAGAAGAGCCGTTTGGGATCAAGATGTTTCACAATTTTGATGTATTGGAATACATTTCACAGATTTGTTGAGTAAAGTATACAGATGAAAGTGCTTTGCTTACATTTAGTGCGTACATGCATTTCAGAATTGCATATTATTATATCTGGAAAACTAGTGGAATAAACTCTTTCAAACTGCACCATTTGGTATAGTTCAGGATAAGTTTTTTATGTTTGATTTAATATGAATACCTTTAAATAATGACTTTTTGTTTCTTCTCTGAACGCCTTTGGTAAATTCATCTTTTGGGTCCTTTACTTCACCGCCATGTGACAAATACTGTGCGCTAAACATGAAGTGCAGCTAATCTTGCCTTTTTAAAAAAAAGGCCCAAATTTGTATCCATCTCATTTAAAATGAATGCACTGAGTATGTTCCACATGGCTCACTATCATCTTCAGCCCTCCTCTGTTCTCCCCCCTCCTCCCCTTCCCCTCCCCTCATCTCTTCCCCGTGGGAAGATCTGACTCTGAGAGCAGACAGTCTGCAGCCCTGAATAAATGTATAAGAGGGAGAAGGGGAAGGGAGGGCGCATTAGCAGGCAGAGGGAGCGCAGGGGCGGGAGTGTTGGAGGATACATACATGCCGAGTGTACAGAGAGCCAGATACACATCAGATACAGAGGAGGGAAGCAGTTCAGCTTGTAGGACTGAGAAAGGAGCTTTTTAGCTTCCTTCAGCTGTCCCTCCCTCCCAGCACAAATATAAGCATATGCATACTCCCAGTTTCCCTGCCTGACACACACACTCACACACACAGACACAGTTGCTTTAGGGTATACCAGTCGGCTCTGGCAGTCCTCTCCTTTGTTGTTTTTGCTATTGGTTGGTCTGAGCGGCAGCACGGCGCGCGCCTCCATCATCACCGGGGTGGTGTGTGTGGAGTCTGAGAGGCGGCGCGTGAAGGATGCCACTGGCTGTACCTGGGTAAGTCAGCTTCCCCTCTCTGTCTCTGAGCTCGTCTTTCTTTCTCTTTTTGTTCTCTCTGATCTGCAGCCTCTCCATCTCGCCTGGGATTCTCCACCTACCGTGCTCATCCTCTATGCACGGCTCCCCTCTCTCCCTCCCTCCATCTCTGCGAGCTCCCTCTTTCCTTCAGTCTGCGTTAACGCCGTCTCCTCCGGACTGTGCTCCCTCTCCAGGCTGCGCCTCATTGGTGTGTCCTGATTTCCCCCCCCCCCTTCTCTTTTTTTTCCATTAGGCTCCAGGCCCATTGGTCGTCTGCCTCCCAACCATTATCTCCACTCCTCCGCCCCTCTGTCATCCTTTCTGCCTCTATACTTTCTCCCTCCTTCCTACAGTCATCTCTCAAGTCGTGAAAAATGATTTGCATGCAGGAGGAGAGCAGAACTTTGCAGTGAGCACAGACAGGGAATTGGGAGTTAAACAAGGGGAAATAGGAGAGGAGGTGCATTGTGGTGCAGGAGGTAAAGTTTATAGACACGACTGCAGTTGGTAGGTACCTTGTGCTTGTTTATGGCATCTTTTGTCTTTGCACTGCTGCTGCTGGGGCTTAATTCCGACTTGTTTAGCATCTTCCCTTATAATAGTTGCTTTATGTTTTTGTTTGGATTACTTTATTAAAAAATAACATTAAGCTAAGCTGAAGGGATTTATTTATTATTGTTCCAGTCACATATTTCTGGTAAGGCTACTTTTTTATTATACTTTTAAATCTTTAGATGTGATTTAAACTCTTAAACATAAGTAAAGTCGTTTTTTTCTTGAATGCTGTCAGGTTCTAAATATATCAGATAGTTTTTTCTTGCATGGGCTTGTGGTTTTTTAGTCATTTGAAAGTATGTTCTAGAAGTTTTGTCCTGCTGTGCATAATGCCTGCACTCAGAACTTCATTTGAGCTTTTCTTGTCCTTATACATTTCTAAATCTGTTGAAAAGTGCAAATTTACATCCATAAATGCATCCAAGTCCTAAATTGGTTAGGATTTGTTTGTATTTTTTTTTTGTTTCTGAAGTGCTTTTATTATTGGCAATTTCAGTCTGTCTTGGCGCAGGGTTCTTCCTCTTCCGTTTTCATGATTTGTATTTTTCCTCTTTATATTGCATGCCAGAAAAGACAATACAATTGTTGTTACTGTGTGTGCTCCCATGGGTGGCTATTACTGTAGTTTACACACAACAGAAAGCAGATGCATTGCAACATGCTTCATTCTGTCAAAGCTCTGACACAAAGTGAGCCCAAAGTGTGTCAGACTGAATATTTTTTATGTCAACACATGATGGAGACAAGGTTTGAACACATCTGGGGACGTGTGAGAAATTTTGCTAATTTATTAGTTTTTTTTTCTTTTACACAAAAATTAACCTAGCGTAAATGATATCGTTGTCACAATTCTCTTTGCAGCTTTTATTTGTTGCTGCTGGTGAAAACAACATATCTCCCTTAATTTTTCAGTTTTGTTAGGCTTTCACATGGTGTCTCTTGCTTTTACCTCAGTTCCTTGCATCTGAATGTGTGTCCAGGAGATTGAGACAAGCTGCTTGGCATGAGGTGAAGCCATGTTCTTTGGGATGTTCCTTAAGCTGCAAGAAGAAGGAGATGCCTTGCTTGTTATAGGGATACTTGTGTTGCTGCGCTGAGTGTTTGTGCCACCGCGGTGCTTGATGTGCTTTGCCGAGCGAGTCGAGGACAGGCAGACAGCTGAATGTGATTAAATTATAGAGGGAAAGCACGCTACCTGGGTCTTACCGAGTCCAACATTGCAGGAACCCCCTCCTTTCCTGTCTTCTTTCCTCTCGTCATCTCTCTTGGTGTGGAATAAGAGCAAAAGGACCCAGCTCTTCTTAATCACAACAGTCTAGTCAGAGCTGGAGGGAAGGAGAGACTAAGTGTTGATGGGATTGCTGAATATAGACACTTGGGTCATAAGATTCACTGTACACTGTTACTGTAATGCGTAGCAGTGGCTACTCTCTATGTTCAGCTTAGCAGCTGCATTATCATTCTAAATTTATGATTATCTTTTTAAAATGTGAATACAGTTTAAGAATGTGACAGAAAAGCACAACTAATGCCCAAACATGCCTTTGTAGTAAAATTAAATTAATGAACAAGACCTGACCTTCCTTCCAGCTTTGTGTGGGAGATACTTTATGGAGCCTATTCTTCTGTAGCCTCATGAATGGGCCGTAAAAAGCCTCCTGGGGATCCCCTTCATGCAACTCTCATGGGTGGGTCAGCGGGGTTAGGGGTAGTCGTGTGCTAATATTAGCCTCCATGTTTAAAGGCTGAATACCTGCATGTTTAGCATGACTGAGCAGTTCAGTGGCATGAAGCATGAGGTTGCATTCCTGTTAGACTGCCTGTTTTGGCCACTGTGGCTCTGTGTATGGAAATACTACCTCCAAAAGATTAATGTACTGAATTTTCAATGATGAAAGTTTTCAAAAGAAAAAAAAAATAGTAACTGCTTGCTAATGTTAGTCTTCATGATTATTGACTAAGAGTGCATTCCAATATTTTTACTCAGACGTCAGTATTTTTCAAATTCTAAGTTGAAAACATCAACAGAAAGAAATAATCTAGAATTATTTTCTTATTCATACAAAAAATAAATAAATAAATCATCCAGTCTCTCAGAATAAGTCCCAAAGGCTGCTTCTGCTGTATTGGATGTTTCCCCAGATTGTTCTACTTTCATCTCTACACCAAATGACCCTGTTTCTCTGTGAAAGCTAACAAAGGCTTTAAACAGCTTCTGTTAACATACAGTTTGTCTTTCTGATGCTAGTTTGTGTCAGAAAGATCAGCCTTTGGGTTGCACTGTGAGGACTTTGTGAATTTGTGTGTGAAGATACTGAAGGGGAATCAATGTGGTCTTCCAATCAGTCTCAGTGACACGGTCACGCTAGGGTGCAGGGGAGAATGATCTATTTGAGCAGACACTTCGTCAATACTGACATCTACTCAGTGTAAGATGTAGCTGCTCCCGTGTCCTTCACACACACATTCTTGCCGCGCCTGCTGCTGTATGTTATTAATTAAGGTATTGTCATCAGTCAGATCCAAATTCAAGACATGTTGCAGATTTTAGAGAAAATCTAATGAGATCCATGGTGAAATTACACACAAATATGCATTCTGTTAACTTTGAATTAATTAAAAACCATTGTTATGGAAATTGCAGCTATAACTGCCCTCCATGTCAACTTAACAAAATGCAATTCCTTTCTTGTACACAACCCTGCAAGAATAGCTAAAAAATGTTGTTGCTTTGAAATATTTTAAATATTCATACTTACATCAATTAAAAAGGAATGTGTTTGTCAAGGTTTGAATATATTTTTTACATAAATGTTTAAGAGGATGAGGGTTTCAAGAATTTCCATCTTGTTTCCTGATGCTGCAAACTTAGATGAGAAGTGACATAGTTGTATAATCACTCACATTTGATATCTGCCATGTCAGAGCTCAAATTTTATAAACATAAAAGCTGCATGGCTATAATAATCGGGAAGATCAAATGAAATTCTGTGTGACATGTTGATTGTCTAGAATAAAGAACACAAAACCTTTAAATGTGGGTATTCCTCTGGAGAAAAAAAAAGGGTGCCCTCCACCATACATACACACAAACACACACATTTTCATGCTTTTCCTCAGGGAAAGCGTGATCTATCTCCTGGCGGGTAGGCCAATTAAAAACCAATCAGGCTGCTTGAAGTGTGCTGGTAATGGGAAAGCCAAGGCAGTGGAGGAAGTGGGGCTGATTAATGGACATTTTCACCTTGTGGCATAACAGCCTCCCACAGGCATCCATCACCACAGGGGACTTCGCTGGCTACACACCTATCCAGAGCCGTCATGTTGTATAAGGTGCAGATATCTGACTGTGTGATGATGAGCATAAAGTGCCTGACTCGGCTACAGTAGCTTTATATTAACCTGCCTTATCTGTAGGCCACTGAGATCATTTGATGTATGGCAGCATCCTGATTAAAGACAGGCTGTGCAACTCTGCTTCTTTTCATAGTGAGACATTTGACATTCACAGCTTTCACCTGCGGTGGTTACAGAACTAGTTAATACTGATAGCCACACTGATATTTACAGAACTCCATAATAGTTCTTGCTTCATTTTTTATGTTTGCCAAAAAAAAAAAACAACAACAAAAAAACAAAACAAAAAGTGGTGTTTCCCACAAGGTGCAGACACGTTTTTTACCAGCAGAGTCAAGATGCCCTTACTGAGAAGGACTAAAAAGTGTTTGTCTTTCCCTCCAGTGCTATTGTAAGGCAGCAAGCATTCAGAAGAAAAGTATTAAACGGTGTGAGCGAGGTTCGTTCCATTTCAGGAGCTGCTGTGACCTACTTCATGCAGCCTGGCAGCCAGCTGTAAATAAAGATTTTCATAACCTGCTTTGGCCTCTTCCCATTAGCAGCACAACCATGCCTTGAAGAAAATTACAAAGAGCTCAGGAGAAGCTCTGTGCAGAGTGGTGCTATGATATCATCAGTGCTGAACTTGAGTCTGATTGTCTTGGTGTCATATGATCACAGTGAGATTTAGTAGCTCAGATAATGAAAACTGAAGGTTGCATAAGCAATTAAAGGCCTGGCATTCAATGAAGGAATGCATTTTGCTCACCCCCTTTTCATGCCAGAGTTTTAGATTAAGATCATATTATGCTAAGAAACGACAAACTAAAAGCTGTTTTAGTCAAACCTTGAAAATAACGTTATGTGCAGTCTTCTGCAATATCATGAGATTTCACACTCAGAGTATATAATGTGAATGAATCTCAGCTCTGACCACACCAAATCTGACTGAACTATAGCCATTTTTGTGTTTTCTTAGGTCAGTTGGCTGTCAGCCATCTTGAACTGGGTTGGCTGGTATTTAGTTGTAGAGGCGTGTCCAGTGATTGTTCATGCTCAAAGTATGTGTTGGAGATCAGTATCGGCTACTGCCATGCCAATTTTTAGGTCAATATCTGTAAAATTGACTTCAGTTTTAGACATTTTTTTGTTTTTAAGGTCAGATATCTATGGCAGGTAGCTTTAATCAAGTTCATTTCAAAATTCAATCAGTTGCATGCATATATCTAATGATTACTTTCTATAATCTAGATATATGAGACACCCACAGACACGGGCAAAAACAATATTGCCCACCTTTTTGTGGTAGGTAATAAAAATGCTTTGGAAAGATGCAATGTCACCCAACTGTAACAGGTTTGAATGATTCTCTCCCAATGACATTTCTGAAATTAGCCACAACCAGGTCAAGTTTTATTTTATCAGCATGCCAAAGTTGATTTTTGGTTAATTGCAAATCTAGTTCTTATATCTTTATCAGCAGATACCATTGATGTGGCAGTATCATTGTGCATATCTATTTTAGTGAAAAATCATTCACCTTTATTTTAAAAGGCGAGAAAAATATCAGCTTATCCCGGGGAGTAAAGATATGACAAAAAGTCCAATTTGAACATTTCAGACGTCATTAGATTAATATGCAGATCCTTGGGTTTATTTAAATGCTCCACAAACTAGCCAATGGCCTGATTCTACTGTTAAAATTTCTTGACTCAGGTTTGGCTTCAGATCCTGAAAAGAGGCTACAAAAGAAGTCCCCGTCAGCGTGAGAGTAAAAGATTAATGATGCCTGCAAGGTAAAGACAGAAGCAACATGTCTGACGAAGCTGATATATTTTTTACAATCCCCTATCAACTCTAAAAACTGGAGAGCATTTGGAATTTAAAGAAACAGAAGAAAAATTAGATTAAAAAAATTGAAGCATTTGTAGCCTACAATAAAATGAAATGGTAATGACAGTGAAGAACAAGTAGCAGCTTGTTTCATTCCACTTTAAAACAGGCGGATGAACCTGTATTCGTCTTTATTCTTCTTTGTTTATTATTTTACCTTTTATTGGGCTACAATTATAGTGAAAATTCAGTTAGTATTTGCGTTATTGTCAATCATTTTTTATGATCAAGACATGCTTAAGTAGGATTAAAGTAATCATAAAAATAAAAAGAAAAGTTGCATTTTAAATGCTGTGATGGAAACCAAAAATATCAGCTGCTTTTTTTATTAGTGTGGATCCACAGTAACATAACTGCGAGCTATCTTCACTCTTCAACTTGTTTAACTTGTGCTACTGTAAGAATTTTTTTTTTCTTGAGGTCAAAATAATTTAGTTTGAGAAGTTTGCAAAACTTTTGCAATTGATTCAGATGTAAGATCAGCACTTTCTGACCTTTTGTTTCTCTGAACAATGATAGCATGAATCAGAAAAGGAGATGTTTCAGTGATAACAACACCCGCCTCCTCAGTAATGATGCTATCACTGTAGCGTCATCACTGCAAGTCCAGCACGTCTCCAGATTCTTTGGGTCAAAGAGGCAGAGATCTTCCCCACCGAAAGGGAGCAAGAAGAAAAAAAAAGAACAAAATTGCAACATAAAATACGAAGACTAGGCTGTGATATTGGAAAATGATTACCAAACAGGCATCCATTATTCAACAGGGCAATCAGGGAGGGCTCAGTCTCTTCATTTATGCGAGCGCTGTAAATCCGATTTGTCGGTTTTGATCACTCTGAAATCTCCCAGTCACACACGGGCAATATTGGGTGAATATTATTCTGTCTAATGGGGAATTGATGACGGCATGTGACACCGGTCAAGACAAATAGATGGCTTACAGGAGAGAGGAGGAGAGTGGGGGAGCCTGGAGGTGTTGAAACAGGAGTTGATTACTGAACAGAGTTGCATATTACATCTCTTCATATGCAGAAGATTTCTCTTCCACAGAGCCACTAATACGCAGGATGAGGAGGGCACTGAGTTAACCTGTGTGCTTTTCAATCAGAAGTCAAAGTGATGACAGTGAAACAGACAACTTTTATGATTGAATTACTTTTTGTCATGTTTATTTTGTGTGTGCACTGAATGTATATGTGGCAAGTCAGAAAAAAAAGTGTGGTTAATTGAAAATTTAAATCAATGCGGCTGATTTGTGGAGCTTGAGCAAGCATGCATTTGTGCTTGTGTGTATGCAAATGAGGCTATTTGGCATTGTTTTATGCATGACTATGTTTGTGTGTGTGTGTGTGTGTGAGTGGCCAAGGCCTGGCGGACGTGATTTGCTCTGAGTTGCGGCGTCTCTGTGAGGGTGGCCTGACCTCTGCCTTCAGCTCCGCTTCACGGGACAGCAGCAAATGAGAGGTGTCATTGCATGACAGCAGCGCAGCCCCTGTTTAGGACTGACGACTCATCGAACACACACACACACACACACATGCATGCAATGCCAAATGTGCGGATGGTGGTGGGGGGGCAGACATATTTGCACACATCCATACAAATATGCAAGTTGAGGCAAAAGCTGGCAACAGTTGGAACATAAACAGACATAGATGCATAAATATTGACACACACTCAGACTTCCACAGAGACTCCTGGAAAACACAGCCCAGATCAATAGCTTTGTTTCGTGAACATACAGCTTTTGTTTGGGCAACAATGATTTAGATTCAATTTGACCACTTAGTGCTTATGTCTAGCTTTGACCAGCTTAGAAAATCAAACTCAGACGCAAACAGGATTGTGTCAAACACCCACTTTTGATTCGGTTGCATTGTGCTGGGCCTTTGTTGAATTGAAAAAGCCATTTTAGTTTTGATAAAATAGTTTCCTGTGTATGCAGTTCAGGTGAATTATTCAGATTGTATACAAAAACACTATATTTGTTGCCTAAAGAAAAACAAGTTGAAGCATTTAGACAACACAAAACAAAAAAATCTGTTGCATTTTTGTTGTAATAAATCTTTACAGCAACAAGACTTTGTTATTGTTTGGTATCTTAGCGTTTTTCCTTGATGTTCCCTTTCTTTATATTTTTAGCTATAATGACTACATCACATTAAAAGTGACTGATTTGTCTGATTTGTCATCTCATTGACACATCTTTGCCATCTGTTGCCTCCTTGTTCATTCTTTTGCCTTGTGAACAGACCACAGTCTAGAAATAAGCAGTAACATCTACATGATAAAATTAGTTCCTAGTTTTGGAGCACGCTCCTATTCTAATTATTATTGTAATGGACTGATAAGACATCTTCCATTTTTTAAATTAAAATTGTGAGTACATAAGACAATCTTACACTGATAGTGTAAGATTGTCTTAAATAACTGATGCATTTTTTGGTTCTGCTGGTTTTTCCTTTTGTTTAGATGTGCCTAAAATGGTTTTAAAAAAGAATAAAACTGTCTTACTCTACCTGCTAGCAAAACAGCCCAAGGACCTCACTGAGTATTACAGTGTCGGGGTGGGGCCTGTGTAATATGCACTTAAGAGACAAAGGTTACAGCAGAAAATTTAATTGCTGTACGGAGTAAAAAGTATAAACATGTTGTTTCTGGACAGCGGGCCATGGTGTTGTCATTGTGTGGTAAAGTCATCAGTTCATAGATGTAACAATGTAGAAAAGACTTCATGGTTTTTAGTTGTTGTCCATCTCCATGTAAAGCTGGTAATTGCACTGGAGGTGAGCTGTCAGGTGTTTCATTTTGTTTTACTGGTAAATAGTTTGAGAAGTTCCACTTTGTACAGCTGTATGAAAATGAAATGATTCTTGTCAGCGAGTAATCAAAGTACTCTAAGTATCTGACAATGCAGTGAGACAATGCAGACTTGTACACTTTCTCCAGTTGTTGTTTTCTACATAGCCTGTCCACATTAGGTGGCAGCAAGGGTAATGTGGGCTGAGAAGTTTAGCTCAGAAAGATGCTTGAATTTAGGGAAATCAGGGATTCTACTGGTAAACCATCCTATATTTGGAAATTGCAAGGGCTTCTGCATGCTTTCCATGTATCCAAAACTACTGGGGCATTACCAATGTGCATGTGCACACATTTATACAATTTTTTTTGGGGGGGGTCAGCTTTACCCAAGCATTTGGTCTAGTGTTTGATTTTCCAGCCTATAGCTTCATATCTGAATTCAATAGCTGCCAATAATTTACTAACAAGCTAGTTTTTCAATCAGCATTCTGGATTCCAATCATTTTCTTGTTTTTTTTCTAAAATACTTGTAGTCCAAAACAATATTTAAATCTAATAAGCTACTACTGGGTTTCAGAAAAACACATTTTAACTTTACAATTGATTTCTTACTACAACTTGATCCCACTTTTTTTGTGATATCAACAACATTAATAACAGCATTGTAAGAGGACTACTTAGAGACCTGTGCTGTGCTGAATATCTGGCTCATCTCAGACACAGAAGTATTTGATAATTACATAGGTGTGATAAAGAGAAAAGATCAACATGTACCCCGAGTCAGCTTTATTCATTTACCTGCTAAGTGCACATGACTCTTTTACATCTTGAAAGGTGTGAGTAATTTCACAGACACTCCTCAAAACTGGGGCATTCCCACCTGCCACCTGCAGGCCTCCTCAGACGTGGACCCCTGAAAGTGCTGACAGTGCACCTCTGGGCCTTCTGAGTAATAACCCCCAACGCACACAGCTCCAGCTGATCTGTCTCCCCTCAAGAAAGTTTTGCCCTGTCTGTCCGTCCCCTGCTCCCTTTGTCATTTTCTTTGTTGTGGCTTGTCTGTCTTGTTTCTGTTACTGTACGCCCACAGACATTCTCTGCAGCTCCTCCTTTCTCTGGTTCCGTCCCCTTTTGCCCTCCTTGTCTATTCTTTCACTCTACTGTAACTGTAGTGCATCTCTGTTTCATTTGGGGATTTTTTCTGTCCAAGTGGATGATCAGTTGAAAAATAACTATGCAGAACAGAATGCAAGTTTTGTCTTTCATCTCAGTTCAGTGGTTAACGAGAAGGATGGATCACATATTTACTGTTAACAAGGAGGATGCCATTGTTTCTCATTCTCCCTCACCAATTGTGTCCCACAGTCCCATGCATAATAAATCAAACCCTCTGTGTCAGCATCGCTTTCTGGAGACAGAAAAGAAAGTCATAGAGTCTATTGCAATCTGCTGCAAAATGCAGAAGAAATTTGAAGCTAAGCTCTCGGAGCTGGATCTTTGCTTCTCTTCTATGTATTCAGGTCATTGCCAGGTCTCTGTTAAAACATTTTTTTCTCTGTAAGCTTCAGCATTTTGTTCTTTATACTAAAATCTGTGCACCCCCTTGCCCTGGATAAATAGTGCAACATGTTTTGCTTCTTTAGTCTTAGCCCTCGCCGCTGCTTGCACCCTAGAAAGGCGCCACTGGCCTGCCCCTTGTATGTGACCTAATTTTCCTGCTCGTCCCAGCATTTTCCAATGTGAGTCGTTCCAAAATAGCTTGGCTACAGCGGAGCGTGGCAAACTCATTTCCATCTTGCATAACAGAGACCAAACATTTCTCCCCCCCCCCCACCTTAGCTCAGTGGCGAGATGGCACTTACTCTCACAGGCTGAATCTCAGCTTCCCACCTCACTGTGTGAGGAAGATGGTGAAATTATCATTTTCACTTACTCATTTTTATCCCCACAGTTTGCACATTATGTATCCTCAGTCAGTTCTAGTAAATGAACATGTCAAATTAATAGACAATGCAGGCTGTGCATAGTCATAGAATAAAATATGCGGGAATTGGAAAGAATACCTCGTCTCACTGTGAAGGCGGCGAGGCTAAATCAAAGAGGTCCCCAAAGGATTCAGGGAAACATATATGAGACGTAGTCTGCACCACATCCTAAAGTGTATTTCATAACAGCATCAAAATAACTACTCATGTGCTATTAAAAGCCCATTTCAGTGTGAGCCTTACATTATATCACAGCAAGATGACATTACAGGATGCTATAAGGACCAAACGAATCTACTCCTTGTTACTGAATTGGCTTTGCATGGAGATTATGAAGAGTAGGGGGGTTGAGAGAGGAATCATTATTTTACCGATGGCTGCGGTGCTTCTTAACGTGGTCTGTAGGGCGCCTTCGCCAAGCTAATGTAGAGAAATGGAAACAGATGGAAGGCATGATTATTTGATCTGCAAAGAGCTCCTGGTGGGCTTTGTAGTAACTGGACAAGACTGCTTAGAGGCAAGAGTGGGTTGTATACATCTGTGGGTGGGTGTGTTTGGAGGGATGTGTGTTAATTGTGCACAAGTGTGGATGGCTATTGTTTGTGTTCTAGTGCTCGTGTATGTGCATTTCATCCATCTGTTCATGTGTTTGAATGTGCTATATGCCTTTGTGTGTGTGTGTTTGCAAGCTATTGTTTCTTACTCCAAACATATGGACCTCTAATAAGGATTGAGCAATGAATGGTGAAACAGGAAGTGAGCTTATTCAGAGTTTCACAAACATGCGTGGCATAGGTCTCCTGCTTTTGTGTACTGCTTTGCTGCTCCTAAAGAAATAGACTCACAGAGCATCGGCCTTTTTCAGTTTACCGTTTGCTTTGAATATTGCCTTCCTATACATGTGTGGATTTTGGTGTTAGTACATTTGCTCCACCCTAAAACACCATTTTCTTTACAAAAATACATACACGGACACCTATGGATTCATATTGTACAACCCACATAAAGTCAAGAGAGAATTAGTCAGGGTCTGTGTCCTTCTATTGATCTTAGTGGAATGCGTGAGCTGTCTTAATGCCTTTCTGCACAGTATTTAAAGCTGCATGTCCATGTCCACTGCACAAATCAGCCTTGACAGGGCATCCTCATACATTAGACTAATGCATGCATGTACTGTACAGAAATGTGGCAACACACATATATGTCTGGACAGTGTTCACATACATGCATGTATTTTGACAAAACATACAGCCTCTTACTTTTTGCCTTTGTCAAACACACACAGCCTTAGAAAGGGGTACATTATCACATGTGGCTTCCTGTCAGGCGAGGGGTTGGAGGACGTGGCTGGCTGGTGCGTGCGTGCCTGACTGGCGGGCCACACCTGTCAACAGTGCTCCATAGGCACGGCAGTGATGCTATCTGACAGCCTGACTGCCACAGAGGATGTGTGTGCGTGTGTTTGTGTGTTTCGTGACCGTTTGGATGAGTCACTGTTGTGCCTCCGCTGCTATGTTCCCCTAGAGGACCCACTAGTGTCTGACTGGTGGTTTTGGTGTGTTATTCTGTTTGTGTGTGTTTTTTTTCCCTGGCTGTGTTTTCTGAACATATTAACAGCTGGCCTCTTACTCACACAGTAAACAATCACATTGAACCATCAAAATTTTTAGCGATCTAGTTTCAAGTAGTGTTTGCACCGCGCCTCTGCAACACTTTCAAATATGGAAAACCACTCACACTCTCCATCTGCTGTGCACTTGTATCTGTAACAGCAATCTGCTTTAATTCATGGGACGGATTTACATTAACGAAAAACGCCTTTGCCATTTTAATGCAACAACTCATTGGAATGCAAATCAAGTAGCTTTAAAGTTAATGTTTTAGCCTACCTCACATCACATCCACTAAAGGACTACTCTCTGGATGTGACTCTCAGACACTATTCTTCAGTCATAACCACTGCACAGCCAGCATTATGAAGCAGCTGTACCTTCCAGTGCTCTCAGCAGCACATGCATTTGGCTGAAATATTCAGCCAGCTCCCAGCGTTACCTTGCATGTATAATTACCGGATATGCTGCCTGCTGCTGATAACTCTCCCAAACAATGTTTGAAGGGGAAAGGCAGCAATGAATTCCCAATGAAGTGTGAAAAAGACTGATTAAAATTGCTGTGGTCAAAAGCCAGCGCTCCAGTGTGTTCTGCTCTCATGGACCAGGGGAGATGGGGAGACGGGCTCTGCAGCTGAGATAGCACGCTCTTTCTTCTCTGTGTGGCTCATAGGAACACAATTTTTGTTTCTATTTCTGTCAACAGTAGAGAGTATATTGACAAATGTGTTTATGTTTTGGCTGTAGAGCAGTTCCTCCTGGTCACTCAGGTTGTACTTTTTTCAAAGTTGTGTTTGATTTATCAGTGTCTTACCTGCATCAAACAGCACTCAGCAAGCTCTTTTACTTAATCGTGCAAGAATTTTGGCATGTGAGCCAAGCTAATAGCTATACAAAATGGCGACACTAGCAGAGGAATTTTTGATAATCTAAAAATACTCAAAGCAAATTAGGAAAAAGTACATTTTTTTAATGCTTGACAATTCCTTTTTCTTTTCAGTTTCTCAGCTGAAGAATGTCTGTGTTGCTGTACATTATTGCATGGTGGTTGCGCACAGCCCAGTCTATCAGAAATCTGTCTGATTTGATCCATACCAGTTCAAACGCAGTTCTGACCACGTTTAATAATCCTTTTGCCAGATTTATACAATGTTGTCGATCTTATTTTTAGTAGATTATTGGGTGATCAAGGGAAAGGGATAGTCAAATATCAATTGTCTTCAAAAATGATTTCCCCTTTATTTGTTCTTTTAACAAGAGCAAACTTGTATTTTTTACTGTTTCTTTTGCAGTGTTTGCTCTTTTGTAGGTTGAAATAAAAGTTTTGTATGTCTTATTTTGAGCCCTGATGTGGCATAATTGCAGTTAAACAGCCTAACTTATTTTAATAACTAAAATTTTCTCTGTGCACTTGAAGCATTTGCTTGTTAGAGCATGTTTATGTTGAGAAAATGTAATCTTTTTGTTTTATTATTTTTAATAAGGCTTTGTTTTCCAGAGGATTTCTATTGTCCATGCATTAAATTTTAGCATGTTGCTTAACTCCACTTTGTAATATTTTGTTTATCTGATAGGTTATAGTGGTTTATTTTTCTGTTTATTTCTGTCATCAAAAGTTCATTTGTATAGCTATTGTTATTTGTAAACACCTGTTTCTTATTTTATTTTTTGCTCCAATTGCTTGATGATACGTACCGTAAAAATATACAAACCCCATTTATATTTATTTTTGGCGTGTGCACATGTGTGTGGTTGTGTAGGTGTCTAGGATCATATTTGCAGAGGGAGGGAGGGATGGCGTCTCATTCGAGGCGTGTGGGCGTCAAGCTCAGGGCACCTAATTACAGCCGTGGCTCCCACAGCCTGCCTGCATCTCCCTCTGCCCCCTTGTTTGGGTGCATCTTCCCTTGCAGAGTCAGATGATACGCTCCCTTCGTCTCCCAAGCTTTGGTCTCAGGAGGGCTCCACCTAAGCACAAAGCTCTGCGGTGTCTGATTAGCCAGCTCAAATGAGATCCCTAGCTAGCTGTCTATACTGTCATTCTCTCGGCTGACAGTTAGGAGATGGGCTGCCAGACAGCCACCCAGCACGTTTAGCTTGTTAGTTTGATCAGGAGATTTCTATATCATGTCTAGCAAACAGTGGAATTACAAATCTGTAGGGACCTAATTTGGGCTACTCTTGTTGAAAAGCTAGTTTGCCGGCTAGCTCAAGGCTAACAAGCCTCGACTAACACGGGAAGGGTCATTTTTTTCCCTTTTCTTTTTTTTTTGCACAGTGATGTACAGTTCAATAATTGGTGGTTATTAGTGAGTTTGCTGGAAGAAGAGCTCCATATCTGGTTAACCCTTTTCTTCCCAAAAGAACAGTTGTCTTTCATCGCATTTCTGAGGAAGAGGTGTAGGCTTATAGTAGGGGTTTGTTATTATTTTTTTGTGCCAACAGTCAACGGTTTAAACCGGGCACACTTTAAAACGCAACACAGCTACCTTCTCTGCATCTGCGCAACAAGAAAAAAGGCAGAAGAACAAGAAGGAAAACAGGGAATAAGGAGGAGGCAGGTTGTGTCGGGAGTAACCGAGGGAACATGAGGGGAGAAGAAGACGAGAGGAAGAAACAAAGCCTGACACAGATAACATCTATCACCACAGCAGAAACAAGGACCGGGTTTATCATTATAAATAGACAGATACCCCTCATCCACCACCTCCCCCAACTTATCCAGTTTTCCCTCCCAAAAGCTGAAAACCACTAACTGGGCCAATCCACAACAGGGATTAACTATCGAGCTGCAGAAGCATTTAAATGCGCTCACAGCGAGCTCTGCTGCGTTTGTTGTGGGAGTGACGGTAAACACAAACACTGAGGTGTCACGAAGAAGAAAGAAAAAGAATAAACACGCAGTATACTTCATTGTTTTTTACTTTTCTTTAACAGGTTGTCACATGGAATTTGAATACAGCGGAGGATTTGTGTTACAAAGAGAATGCAGTATTGCAGCGTTGCATTAATAGTACGTGGTTAAGATTTAATGCAGGGAAATGTTCCTGTGAACCTACAGGATACTGTACAGAGAGAAATTATATTAAATGCATAAACAGAATGTGGAACAACACAGGGTAGGTTTGAAAAATTGTTAATTTACCAAGAGATGGTTGCAAAGTGTGGCACCTGGAAAGAAAGAACACATTTCCGTATGCTTTTCTTTTATCTTCAAGCCAAGCAGAAAACATAACGAGACATTTACCAAGAGCTTAAGCTATGCGATATGTAAAATATATCTGAATTTCTTTTCTATTCCCACCTGTAGACAAGGGTACAGGGCAGAAGTCAGCGCTACTGAAAAGGGAATTACACACTATTATTATCTTACAATACGTCCAATTTCAAAGGACCCTTGCACCACAGCAAGCTTGTTTTCTCTTCATCGGTCTCACCGTGCCCCCTCTCCCGCTCCCGTTTTCTTTTGTTCTACCTCTATTAGAGTTGTCCTTGACTGCCGAGCGAGCGTGCAGTGCAGTCTGTGCTTGAGAGGAGCCAGTCAAATGTTCTCTCGCTCCCCTGTTGGGATGAGAATAGGAGAGGACATGGGGGGGAGAGACAGAGAGGATGGAGTGAAAAGGGTTGGAGAGTCTGTATTTTAATTCACCAAACATCTTCTTAAAGCCACTGAGAGCCGTGAAAGAGGCAGAAGGAGCATTAGCAGGAAGTTGGCGTGATGACTAAGCATCAGGAGATGGGGAAGCTCGGGGCATCTTGTTTGGAAAGACAATGAATGAAGAGTCATTGTTTGCCAAGAACAACCCTCACAAATTGTGATGCATCACTCCCTGAGATGAGATGATGTATGGAGTGCTCTGTCCCAGGACACTTGCTCCTCATTATTAAATGTCAAGATGATATTAATTTTAGGTGTAATAATCTGCACGGACTTTGGTTAATCACTTTTTATTTTGTAACACAGCTGTATTTATCAATTCAGCCAGTTCTTCTATTAAATGTTCCAAACCAGCCGTTTAGTACGTTTATGCATCTCTAGCTTCTTACCATCTGCAGAAAAAAACTTTGGAGCTGTTTATTTATTTGTTTTTTGCTTTTTTGTCTAATTTCTGGCTTTCTTCCTCACAAGTTGAGGTGGAAATGATTCAAGCTTATTCAGCAAATAAAGGTTGTGTTAATTGTTTGGACATGTAACTGAGGTTCTATGAAGAACCTATGCTTAAAGTAACTTTCTGGTAACTGGGCAACATAACTAAGACCACAACAGAAATAGACAAAACAATATAGACATAAATGCAGAGATTATGTTATTTTGAGGTTTGTTTTGGACGTGCAGACGTTGTGCAGCGATGAACTGACAAACGTAAGAAGATGGGATTAAGGCTTCTGTCGTAACATCGATACTTTCCCTGCCGTGTCAGTCAATCTTTCTGAAATTGAAATAAGTCCCATCTACTATGGAACAAGGTTAGAGGTTCATGCTTCCCCTTTCACATCGTGCCACAACAGTAAGACAGGCTAATAAACAGATGGATGGGCAGACAGGTAAACAGGCACATAGACATGCAGACAAACAAATAGAGACGCAAACAGATGACAAATAGACAGGCAGATTGGCAGAGCGGCTGACAGCCTGGCCGCTTTCCGGTGGAGGGATATTGGATAGAAAGAGCGGCTGGCAGGCAGACAGGCAGATGGACAGACAGACACGTGCACACAGACAGTAGGACTGGAGGAATAACCGAGAGACAGGCAGGAAGAGCAACAGACAGGCAGGCAGAAAAGTTGCCAGACAGACATGCACCATCGGTAGCAAGCAGGCAGTTGGCGTAGGAAGGAGACATGGGGACGGCAATGGCCTCTGGCGGAGAGGCAGAGCGAGATAGGAGGAGACAGAAATAGTGGGAGTGAGAGGGAGAGGGATGAGGTCAGTGCACGGCTGGCTGGCTGACTGTTGATCTGTGGCACAGGGCTGGCAGAAGAGGCTCCTCAGGGAGAGTGCAGCCTCCATCTACATCCCACAAGCCCTTCATCCCTCCATCACCCAGCTGGGATGGAAAGACAAGCCTGAAAAGGGAGAGACTTTTAGCAAACAGTGGCACAAAGAGGTGAAAGATGGTGAATATGGTGTCATAGTGAGAAATGCTCTCCTGTCATGACTGGAAAACAGGAATGGAAGTATCTAACCCTGAATTATGTGCAGGAATTTAGTGAAAATGCTGGTTTTTCTTTGCTGAAGGACAATCCAACAGGACTTAGTGCAGCATTCATGGTACCTCTGGCTTTTTGGCACATCATTCTCAATGAGCAATAGATGTGATTTCAACACTAAGTTTAGGCATAAAATTAGACAACTTTAAGCCTAGATAATTTAATCTGCATTACCTAAGTTATGTACAACACAAACAGCTGAAAGCTTTTGAGACGGCTTGGAAATCATGCTTAAATCCCACAAACCTCAAAGTGTAATTTTAATACCATTCACCGGTTTTTAATTAAGCTACTTTATGTTGATTCTTTTTTTTTTCTAAATCTATTTGTCACTGGGAATTTTAGCCTAAGACAGTTGTGGACAATTTAGATGTCTTCTAGATGCCTTTTTCACTCCCAAATGCTCCCTGGGTAACAATCTGAACCACAGTTTTGCCACTGTCCAATTCTATAAGTCACCACTTATTTCCATTCATAGATCATATTCACAGTTATCATAGTGGTTTTAAGTCTGCAGCAGACTGAGCTTTCCAAATCCACAACATTATGAATGAGCACTATAACCCAATAAAAAGCTGCAGTCAGAGTCAAATAAAACAAACATTTCTCTTTCAGGATTAATGAAGGATTTTAGATATGTGCGGTTTGAAATTAACCACAATGGCAATTTTGAAAAGGTCTGATTCATTTCTCTAAATAGATCTGAGTGCTGAAGTAACTGAATTCCTGACCAGCCAGTTAGAAATGCTGAATGGAAAAAAAAATCTCCTCACTCTCAAAAGTCTTTGGAGGTTTTTTCAGGACACAAAGGAAATGTTAGATTATTGTGGTGGTTTTGACTTACCCTGTGTTTGGACAGTTGAAATACCGGTTCAGTGTGTCGATATGTGATTTGAAGTGCCGAGGATTTTTTTTTTTTTTTTTTCTTCTGGCTTTCACTTGTCTAGAGTTACACAAGGTTAATGTTACAGGCATGCGTGGGAGTGTGAATGTGTTTGTGCCTGTGTGTGTTTTGCTTCAGGGTGCAAAGCTGCTCCAAATGTCCATCTGCCGAGTTCACAACCCACCTGAGCCCACTCACATATGCACAAGTGCACCCCCCCACACTTACACAAACACACGCCATTGCATTCACATTCCCACAGGCGCATGCAGAAACTACCCCAGAACCTCAAACGTTCAGCAGATACCTGTACAGGCATCGTTGTCCCTGTTTTAGCTCTGTTCAGGCTTATCTTCATCCTTACTGCCATTTGCATAAAAAACATCCCACCTTTTCTCAAGCTGTCACCTTGATGTAGCTGCAATACGGAGTGTGATATCAACATAACAAGTTTTCCGACAAGAATCCAAAAATGCACATATACATATTTCACAACAGGTGTTAGGGGAAGTACAAGGGAAACAAAAGGATGAGGAAAAAAAAAACTCAAACACACACAAACCTGCATGCAGACAGCCATTCCAGTGCTGGTTTTCTGCATGCACGTTTATATATACACACACAATTTGTGTTTGCAGATGATTGTTTTTCAGTTTGTATTTCAGTGTGGGCATGTGTGCTTGGCACAACGACTGCCAAGCTGATAATTATTGAAATGAGCTTGTGACTTGCTGTTGCTGGCACAACTCTGGCAGGATCTCTGAATCAAATTCATTGGCACATTACCCATCTATGTCTTTTCTAAGATTTGGTTTATGAATTATAGGAACACAGGTTGAGGGTTATATTCTCTGAGAATAAAGAAACAAGAAAAAATGGTTGGAATGGCCAGATAAATGCTGCTTTATGACTGCATTCTGATGTTTTTCTTGAAACAAAGAGGAAGAGACAAACAGCATTAGCTCGATCAGTTAGTTATAAAAAATGTTTTGTGCTATATTTCACTATTTTACTGTCAATAAAGTCTCATGTCAAGACCTGCTCCAAAATGCTTTTTTAAAATGTATTTTTGACACACCTTTCAAAGACCTTATGAGATTATGCGAAAAAAAATCTCTAATTCTGCAGTTATTTAAAGTACTTTTAGAAGATAACATGTCCGTCCATTTGTCTGTTTTTTTCTGAACTCGCCTCAATTTTCACCAACTTCGGCATTTAAAAGGCACACACAATTCAACACAAAATCAATTATGTTGTACACAGCCACTATTTTTTTTTAGAAGACCACTGTTTATTGCATCAGAGTGCATGGTGAGGTGGTGTAGCTGTTACTGTGGGCTTACTAAAGTGTCAAGTGAAATTATCATCTTTTTCTCTGTTACAAAGGGATGAACAAACACTTTGTACAACAACACCTGCAAAGTTAATGTGTTCTTAGTTGCAACTAATTCTACTTTTAATTTGAATAAGCTTCCATCAACCCAGAGCAAAGAAACACAAATGCATTTCCCATTTCTTTATTTTACACCTATTGTTTGTTTTGTTTGTTATTTAATGTTTTTCATTAGTTTTAGGCTCCCAAACAACTTGGTTAAATTTATACATTGCAGACTTTTTTTGATCATCTAACAACACCATCATATTTCACAATAACAACCACAAGTTAGAAATGTTATTTGGGTTTTTAACACAAGTTAAGTTTTAACTGGTTTGTAAGCAGCATAAACATCTTATAGATATTTGAAAGCAATAATTGGACTGTCCTTTGGTGTAAAACTTGAGCTGAATTTACTTAATTTTTGTGCCAGTTCACAACAAAACTTATCTCAGAGAATTTTACAGAGGAAATACATAGGTTTACTTCAGTTCAATCCCATGACATTTTCTTTTCGCTTTGAGATCTGCCTCTTTTTATCTAAGTTATCACTTCAGCAACATAATAAACAAATAACATGAATTAATCTAAAAAATATTAAATCATAATAATAACAACCACGAAAGTGATGAAATCAAGGTAGTTGTGCAGATCTCAGCAGCCTCTCTGTCTTTGTCAACATTCTGGGTGAGTTTCCAGCCTGAAGCTTGCAGACAGGAGGAGTTCAGGCAGTCAAGAGGGCACACTGTTCCTGTTTGTGTGAGCGCTTGTCGGCTCTCTCTGAGCTCCTCTGAATTACCGTGTGATTCATTCAAATCGAAACAAATTCCATCTCATGTTGTCCAGCGCCTTTGACTCCCACACTGGAAATACAGAGCTTATTTGAGTGGAGAGTGAGGGAACGTTTTTCCATTAGGCTGCTATTTTTGGTGCCACAGGATACCCAGTGACTGTGTAGAGCCTTGTCAGTGACGAATGTGTTTGTGTGAGAAACATTGGTGGGGTGCCTTCCCACAGGAAGATATGTATGTGTGTTTGAAATGGATGGAATTGAGGGGGTGGGTTATTCAGTGTTTTTCTATCTTGCCTGCAGGACAGAAAGAGGTAGATTGAGCTTCCTGGCTCACTCCCCTGCGGTGATTCAATGTGTGCATGCCCATTAGCCTGCCTGAATGTGTGTATACCCCTGGATGTGAGTGTGTGCGTGCGTGTGTATTTGCCTCACTGCCATGCTTCAGTGCCTGAGATGCAGCGTGCCATGCCGAGGGTACCATTGTGTGTATCTATGTGCACGCCTGCTGTCATCCTGGGGTAAAGCCCCGGGACATACAGGGTCATGTGACAGGCAGCCCTATCTGTCTGCAGCCAGCATCATTGGCATTCTGGGTACACACTGGCAGTCAAGCAGGGGGTGGGGATGGGTTGGCAGGATGGAGACAGGGTAGGAGTGTGAGGGGGGTTGGGGGGATAGGAAGAACAAGAGAGGGAGAAAAAGACAGACAGGATGAGAGAATGTAGAGAAAACAACAATAGAGCTCATCAGTTAATTGAGAACAGAGTGCAATCAGACAAATAGAGCTACATTCACAGGCAGTCATAAAAATCAGTATGTCTATGTGGACTACAGACTGCTGCACTTAGGTTTTAACAAAAATGAACTTTTTTTCTTTTGACTGAATTTTTTTCCTGCTTTTTCATAAACATATTTACATCCAAACAAAACTGAAATTCTAAACATGAAATTACCACTGCCAGGCCAGTGGGTGGCAATAACATCAACATCGACAACGCATCAGAATACAAAAGAAGACTATTTTGAGCATGGGCAGTGATTTTCCTAAAGCTATAGCTTGTTTTCTAATTGACCTTCTTCATCTTTTTGTTTTTTTTATGACAGTTGAAGTGTCATATGACAGGCTCAGACCAAAATTAGACTGAGAAATTATAAAACTTCTTAGTTGTTGGTGAGGTTTGCTCAATACACAACACAATAAAATAACAGTCATCTTCAAAGTAGGCTGTGAAATTATATTTCCCTTAAAGCCTTCACATGCTTATAGAAAACAGGAATTTTTCTTTTAAAGCCCCGCTTTGGAAAGCATTCGTAAAAAATCTGTTTGTATGTGAATGAGGAGTGCAAATGCAACAAAAATGTTCCTGTTAGATTGTCTGGGACCTTACACATCACTGCATGCTCTTTAGATGAAAGCAATCTCTCTAATTTGAATGGCATTAAAAAATACCAACATTTGAGGTATTTTTTATTACAGCAGAGTAAAATGGGACTACCGTATTGGCTAAAGGAAATAGATGGATGGATAAATAGATGGAGGGATTATAGAATTAATATTCAATCTGCCATGTTCAAAGTGGACAAACGCCTCCCACTCAATGGCTCAAGGTATAATTTCCTGAGATAAATATGTATGTAATCTATTTCTGCCACCTGTCACATTTTACTTTGCTATTTAGGTTGTTTCTTCAGTACAATGTTACAATAAAATAATTACATTGCTGCATTATGTTAACTAGCACCCTTGACGGTGGGTTAACTAGAAATAGAGAAGTTTTAGATTTTTAATCTTTGTCAAAATATCAATTTCAACAGTTTTAATTTACCCTGCAACAGATGATTTTCACATAATTGACTTACCTGTGATGAAATGATTACCACAGGCAGAAACATAAAGATTTGCCAGGTCAAACAGTTTACCATTAGAATTTCACTGCAAATAGTCTGAAACTAGATTTTTTTTCCCCTGTATTGTCTCACAAAATATGCAAAATGGTGCATAAAACATGATGCAAGAAACTTTAGCAGATTAGGCGTAAGATTGAAAATTGCTGGTTTTTGGATGCAGTTTTCTATTTGTACTTTTAGAGCATTCTTCAAAAAGGGTTGTGAATTTTTTGAGTTGAAGGAAGAGATGTGAATCTCTTATTATCTATAAGCATGCACACAAACCAGCAGCAGACACCCTGTACATACGTGTCGATCTGTGTTGTTATCTGAACAACAGGCACACTGCAACACACAAAGAACTGTTTCATTATTAGGAGCAAAGCTCTCCAACAATGCATCATTTTTTAGCATTCTTTCGGATCAAACTCCCATCTGATGTGATAAAAGACAGCTAACCTTCAATGACGCTTCACCATCTATTTTACTAAATAGATCTACCCCTCTGGATTGATCCCTCTGTCTGTCTCATGAGAAAGGATCATATACTTCTCTGTAAATAAGGATGCAGTCTTCACTGACAAACAGCCTCATGCAGAGGTATCAGGGCCGGGATCTAATATAATTTCTCAGCAAAAAACTCAGATCTGCTTATTCTGGAATGTCTGAGAATGAGTGAAGCAATAAAAGATGTCTGCAGAGATTATGTGCATA
The DNA here is from genome assembly GCF_001649575.2 of Kryptolebias marmoratus. NCBI lineage: Eukaryota > Metazoa > Chordata > Actinopteri > Cyprinodontiformes > Rivulidae > Kryptolebias > Kryptolebias marmoratus. The sequence continues at coordinate 17,471,660 of NC_051439.1, forward strand.
ATCGTTAGCATAAGTGATCAGGTTTATTTATTTATTTATTTTTTTTTGAGCGCTCTGGTTTTATTAAAGGGAATGCTAGAACACTAAGATTTTGGAATCAATGATCTGTGTTTTACATGCAAACATCTCACAATAGCTTAGACAGTAGTAAACCTAAGAACACCCTTCCTACATTATCTGCTACAGTGGTTTGGATCTGAAATATTCTTCTGCTATTTTCAAATATTTTCTTAGAATACTGATTTATTTGCATCTATGTATTTGCCCTTAAGTGACTTATTTGTGCTTAGATGCTTGACTTTACAAAGCAAATTGCGATGGAAGCTGCTTTTTCTTTCTTTGGCACACCTCTAATGAGAATGTGCAGAAACCTGTCAGTAAGCAGCTGCAGTTTTCTATAGAATTTGAAATTTTATTTAATATTCTTACAAAACTCATCAGATTTTTTGTGTAGAACAAGGGAACTATTAAATGCAAAATTTTTGTTTACATTGTTCTGCTTTATAAAACAACAAATCACCTTTAATTTTTTTGTTGCATGGCGGCACAGTTGTTAGAGCTGTTACCTCACACCAAAAAGGCTGCAGGTTCTGAGTGGAGTTTGCAAGTTTTCCCCATGCATGGGTGGGTTTGCACCGGTTTCCTTCCACAGACTAAAAACATGCATTTTAGGTTAAATGGTAACTCTAAATTGTCACTAGGTTTGTCGCAACCCTGCAGAAAAAAGTGGGCAAAGAAAATGGACAAATGGATTTTTAAAATCTTTAGGGAAATGGAAATAAGACAAATTTAGACATGATAAATAAATTTAAAAAACTATAACAATTATAAATAAAGCCTTTTTAATAATTATTCTTATATATTTAGGCTTTCCAGGTCCTTAACATGCACATACACTATGTATTTAAACAATGATTTTGTTTAATAGGAAAACATTACATTGATGAGAGTTTTTTGTTCAGTAGATTTATAGTGATAACTATTGTAAAATATAGATGTGCTTCTGTTAGGAGGAGTGGTCAAATTATGAAATGGTTTCTTAGCTTCAAATAAACTCAAAATCTGAATTGATTAAGGGTAATAATGTGAATTAACTAATATAGATAGCTTGGAACTTGATGAATGTTGCTTTTAGTCTTTCAAATTTTCTGTATAGGACATTAAGATTAATATATGATTGTTGATTAATAAGGTTTGGCTTCAGCCTGTTTGTTTTGCAGTTGCTTGGTGTAGCAATGTTCAATGTGTTTTACTTTAAAGACGTACAAAACCGTAAGGAATACTCAGTCATTTGTTGGCACAACACTTACATGAGATATTTTTATGTGCGTCCTCATTAATTTTCTTTCACATACTGAAGAAAGCCTGTTGTCGATCCCTGGACGTGTTCACACAGAGTCAGGAGACATCTTGAATGCTGCTTGACGACACTGTATGTAACAGTGAACAGTGTGATGTTTTCTATAGGCAGAGGCACAGCTCTTTGTTTTCCTGTCTCGGCTGTGTCGCTCCTCGACCTTGGTGTTCTATAGCTGCTGGGGATGAGAGATGGTGTTAACACTTCTGAAGGCGTAAATCACCCCCTCTCTATACCACTCTGTCCCCCCCCCACACACACACACACACTTTCTCTCTGCAATGATGTTCTCTTCACTTGCTATCAGTGCTAAGAGGTGATTGGAGTCTTCCTGGTCTGATAATGGGCCACATATACACAGCCTTGCTTTTTTCTCTCAGACACACACCTTTTTACAGCTGCGGAGCTGTGAAAGAAAGCAAGAGAAAGAGACTCATCAAGTAATTAAGGCCCTGGCTCTCCCTTGGAAATTAAAGGAATGGCCCTTTGCTCTTCTCTGTCTCTCTCCTCATCTTCCTGCTGGGCTGATTGCTGTCTGGCTTCTTTCCTCACCTGAGCATTTCCCTCTCTCTCTCTCACAGGCAGCCAAGCCATAGTGCATTGTGCTGGTGATTACCCCACTGTGGGTAATTGCGGCGGCTGTTTGCCCGATGTTATTTCCCCCACTCTCTGCCTTCACAGAGCAGACGCCTCCCTCGAGGAAGAGGAGCACTTTTTCCAGCTTTGTGTTTGTGACTTATCGGGAGGGGCAAGCTAATAACAAGTGCTCTGCATGTGCTCCTGTGAGCATTTCGGCTATTTCGTTGCGGACTTCTCCAGGCTGCTTGCTTTTGCATGGATGCTGTGTGTCTGTTTGTGTTTGTGAGCCCAGCGAAGCTCAGCAGGTCACGCTCGCGGTCAGTTTCATCTCTCATGTCCTTGAAGAATAAAGTGGGTCAGAAACTGCTTTCGCTTCAGCTCGCTCTTCCTCCTTGATAAGAGCAGGGAAAGTCACAAAGAGCTGGTCCACTTCACTACCCGACAGCTTCTTTCACCCTTAAAACCGGAGCGCCTACGACATCACAGCTCTGTCCAAAGATATTTTCTGAAATAAAGTTAAACTGACCAGCAGATTCGGGTTTTTTTTGTTTTGTTTTTTTTGTTTTTTTTTATTTTCTTTTTAGACATTGCAACAAGAGATCACGCTCCAGTTAAATATGATACAGGTAACTTAGTTCTGTGTTGGTGTGAGTTGGTGTCAGAATCATGGCCTCAATTAGATCGGTGGCAGAGAGCAAGATGGATAGGAAAAAATGCATTTTTTACTCTGTTTCTTTCTGAAGAGTGTCAATTAGCAGACAACTGCATAATCAGTATATATAAAATAGGTAATAAGTCATTTATTTTGAAAATAAAATATGATTATTCAAAGTTGACCATGACTAAAATATTGTCGGTATTGTGATTATTTTCTTTGTAACACTGCATTCTTTAATTTAAGACACAACAATGCTGTATTACCTTTTTAAAACAATGCTTTCTTTTTTTTGCAAGAGATAAACCCCACATGTCATGTGAAGAATGGTTGGAGGAGCTAAACACAGGACCAGAATAGGTGGAGCAGACAGGTGACAAACTAAAAATACTTTATTAAATGATGAAACACTCCAAGGGCGCCACAAAGGCACAATTCCAGAATCATACATCAAAAACTTGAGCAGGAGAGTCATAAAACAACTGAGGCCGATATAAGGTTAGCTCAAACTAACATGAGACAAAGATGAGGATTTGACAAGCAACAACTGAACGCCAGTGACTGTAAATACTGAGGAGGTTAGAGGTTGATGCAGACTAAGACCGGTAGTGCAGCAAGTTGGAAAACAAAAGAGCAGACTTGGATTCAAAGCAACAGACAAAAGCAACAAACTCAAACAACTAAAACACAGTTGAACTGCAAAAATCCAGAAAATCAGCGCAGCGAGACATTTCAAAACCTCAAGACTGTGAAATTTCCGAGCTTAAGTTGGCTTGTGACCTGCCTTTAGGAAATTTTCTGCCTCTTTTTATAAATGTGATTTGGAAGCTGATTATAAGTTTTGTTCCATCAAAAAAAACAAAAACACAAATAAATTACAGATTAACTATAAATACAAAGATTTGAGCAAACTAAAGTAAATATATCCTCTGCAGGTGTAGTAAGAGTGTTTAAATGAATTGAATAAAAGAAAAAAAATTATAGTCATGCATATTTTTTTTGCTTTTGTTCTACCTTTCAAAACTCCAGTAATATTAAAATTAGGGTCAAGGGATTTCCTCTGTTGGTTTCTGCTGTAACACAGTTTTGACAGTGTGGTCAGTGTAATGTCTCGCTGGGATTTAGAGGGTTTTGGTGGTTAAGTTTTTACCAGATCTTTCTTTTAATACTGGGAACCTTCTAAATTAATAAACTTCATGCTGCCTGGGCATTGAGAGCTTCCCTCTGTGCAGCCTCTCTCATAAAATAACAACGAAATTAGTTTGATGTAGATACTGTACCCATCAAAACCATCTGCACTTCATTCAGCTAGAGAAATACTACCCATAATATAATGAAAAACATAAAAGTTTAGGTTTAAAACATAGGTGTCTTTATGTTAGAAATTATCTGTTTGTTGTTTATGTAAGGCACTAATTTAATAAGTCATAATTGCACAATGCATAAATTTCTATCAGTTTTCAGTTTGGACAGGCAAAATAATGTATTTTTTGCACAAAAATACACAATTGTCAATACAAAAATAAAGTATAACAAGCAAAATGTGTTTTCTGGCTTGGGGGATATAAGGTTTGAGGAGTCATTGTTCTGCAAGTTATTTTAATGATCATTCTCACCTTATTCAATTTCTTCATTTAAAGCACACCTATTTTCAAGATATAATTTGATGTTTTTAAAACATTTAACCCATTTTATAAACAGTATAAAGGTTTTTTTCCCACTGATATGCTGCTTACCAGAAATTAGCTTTCTTTATCACAAACAAGGAGCAAGACTTTTAAACCACAGTGGATCACGTTTAAGAACATTTCAGATGTAATTTCATTTAATCGCTGGCAGATTGCAAGACAAGGCCATAACCTGAAGTGGGAGTAGTGCAAAATGGTACCATGAAAATACTTAAATAATGCAAAAGAAAACAAACATCAACTAGGTTTTTCCATTTAGTTTCAGGAGATTGTTTTCCTTTTTTTCATTTAGGTAAAATGTTGTTTTAGTTTGTCACATAACATGATGATCTTGTAGTTAATTTGTTTAGTTAGTTGGGTTGAAGAAAAAATCATATTCATTAAAGAAGCAGTTTTATTATTGTCCAACCCAAGTTGTTCTTAGTCTAAAACTCTGGATTCAAGGAATGAGAGGCCTATTATTTATATTGTTATGTGGCAACTGAAATAAATTCATCCTGTTGCCAGAAGATGTTAGAAGTTCCAGATATTTGGCTCAGATAATCACTATATCACAAAATTAGCACTTTGATCACAGATTGTGGATTTGTATGACCACAAATTTATACATTTGATGTAAAATGTCACATATTTAGTCTTTGTCCCCTCCTGTAAGCTAAATGTATGGATGTCAATAATTTATTTAGATAGATGAAAGGCAGAACTTGAAGGAATTTCTTATATGCAGCAGAGTATAGTGCCTCTGCTGTCCCGTTACTCTGAAAACCATCAAACACACTTTGCTTTACTCTGATAGTTCATACTCCGACTATAGCAAGAGGACATTCAGGCCGAGAAATCACAGCAGCTTTTTCATCTCCGCTTCATGTCCGAGTGGCAATGAGCCCCGAGAAGAACACAGGATGTGGAACAGAGAGATGCAGAGCAGCAAAAAGGGAGATTTCATCTCCTCTCTGCCTGTCTACAAATCTGCTGAATGTAGGTCAGGCAGCCCCAGTCAGTCTCAAAGCCTGGGAGAAGGAGATTGCTGCTCGTGCGTGCACATCACATGAATAACGCATGTGTCTCTGTTGTAATATGTGCTTGTTTGTCCTTATGTGCCGTATGTGCATTTCTGTATAAGAGTGACTGTGTTGTGTGTATGGATATGATGATGTACATAACCACACAGTAGGGTTTCATTGCAGTGTGTGTGTGTGCGTCAGAGCGTGTGCTTGGAGTGTGGTCACTTGCTTTGATAGATAAAGAGGTCCAGTAAAGGCCAAGACCGCTCCCCTGTTTGTCTCTAAGGAATAGACTGTGAGGGAATCACACTCAAACACACACTTGTAGGATGCCGAGTTCAGTCTTGCAGTCCTTTCTAACAAAAGTGAAGAATAAACATGTTCATCCATAAATGTTTGTGCATGTGGCTGTGCTGTGTTTGTGTGTGTGTGTTCCCATTTCAGTTGAAGGCCAATTCCTCCTGTCTGTCACTGTCCTTGGTGCTGAAACATGCAGCCTAGAGAGAACCTGAGCAGCATGACTGGAATACCATAAACAACTCAGACGGGACATATTTTGCTGCTGTGTCTTTTGCCTAGTTTGAACTCCATTTGTCAATTTATGTTTCTATTATTCTTTTTGTTCTTTTATTCTATCACCTCCCCCATTTCTTTTGACACACACACACATCAGAATGTAGGCTGTGTCCTGATGAAGAGTCAGAGAGCTGTGATTTGTCATCAGCCTCCACATGAAGACCTTCATCAGAGGACAGACCCATCACTTACACTCTGATTACAAAGACCAAGGGGCCAGGGATGTGCATGCTTATGTGTTCTCATATTTTATGAGCTGGAAGCAGTGTTGTGCATCAGCGGACGCTCTTATTATCTGTGAACTTTGAACCAAACAAGGCTGTTTTTAACTCATGAACTTGAACTGAGTGTCATTTACTCTGGAGACACAAAACAGCATATTTTTGAAAGTGAACGACTGCTTTAAATTGGGAGACTTTTAGAATAAACATTGGCTAATTCATACAGAAAAATTTTTACAATATTTTTCTGTAAGAGCAGGATCTTGTTGTCTGTTGAGTGCAAGCTAACCAGTTAAACATATGTGATAAAACACACATTTTCCCTCCTCTTTTTAAACAAGTAATTTGTTGGTTTTAGATATCGATGTGCAGGAACAGCGGAGAGGAGGATGCAGCAGCCTTCAGAAAAACTTCTGACTTTCTCTCCAAATATTGTTCATTTTGTCAAAAATAATTTCATTTTACATGAAAGAGGTTTCATAGATAAAGTTGGGCCTAAAACAATCAGAATTTCATAAGAGGTGAGCATCAAAGTTGCTCTTAAAAATGTACTCTTAATGATTCACTTTTTCTTTGCAATTTTAAGATCTTTTTGCCTTATAACAACAAAATCAAACAAAATTAAAGGTCGGGCATTTCTTGAAGGAACGCATGATGCCTGCCGCCACTAAAATCATCAGAAATGATTAAGTTGTTCAGACAGAGTTATAGCCATTTTTGTTAAACCTTGAAATTAACATTATGTTCAATCCTATGTAATATTTTGCAAGATATCTTAGCTCTCAGAGAACTGCTGAAGATGACTCTCAGCTACTGCCACACCAGATTTTACATCAATATTTGTAAACTTGACTGAGTTATAACCAATTTTGAGTTAGCTAAAGTCAGTTAGCTGAAATGGCCATCTTGAATTGGGTTGACTTCAAAAGTTAATTGGTTGTAACTGTAACTCCAATGATTATTTTATTTTAATCCAATGGTTAATGAGATATATTGCTAACAGAAAGACAGTTGACTCTAATTGTTAATGACAAAGTTTTAAAAGCAGATTTTGCAGGATCAGTAATCGCTGGGAGCATAGTTCAAAATGACTGTTTGCCATGTTAGTCAGTAAATTTCATTGGGATTTTTGCCATATTAAGATTAGGTGTTCATGTTCTCACAGAATAAGAGAGATGGTAAGCTCTAGCAAGGTTTAACAGCTATGTTTTAGAAAACATAAGCTCATGGAAAAATTAATAAATGAACATGGAGTTCAATTATAAATGGGGAACTATGAACTTAAAGTTCAGTTCACACAAGCTAAAGATGAATTATTTTAAATTCTTATGAAACGTAAACTCGCACATCGTTGATTGAAAGAGGATTTATTTTGTCAGATTTAACATAAAACTGATTTTGTCAAATCCAAATTAGAAGCCTATAAATGTTTCACTCTTTTTATCTTAAGTTATACTTTTTTTCTCTTTTTTTTTGTAGATGAAGTAGCACCTACCAGCTACCAAATTCACTTTACCTTTGTTTTATTGCATTTTTTTTCCGTTTATGAAAATGCTTTCAGGGTGTTCCGGTGGCTGTAATCAAATACAAACCAGCCTTTGATGCATTTTTCATGAAACAAAAGACAGCAGGGCTGCAGTAGTTAAATGAAAATATAGCATGAGTGTCCCATTGTCTCACATTAGGGTTTCCTGTTAATAGCCATTTTGGAAGTTGTTTTCTCTGTCCCCTTACAACCTGCTCACACTGTTTTTATGCTTATTATGCGCACTACAAAGGAAGTTTACCCAAAAAACGTGGAAAGCAGAGGTGTGTGGTTTGATGAAGGGTTGGAAAAGAACCCCTGCTGGTTGAAAGTAAAGTCCGCATGTGCACGTAAGCACCACCACTCCTTTTACATAACAGATGATTGAGCTCAGCCTGTGCTTGTGTTTGTCCTGAGGGACCGGCTTTTGTTTTGATTGAAGCTGCTTTGAGATGAGTATGACTGCGGCACGTGCGTGTTATCGTCCGTCTGGCGGGCTCCCTATGGGGCCCCTCCTTCTTTGTGATTCTCCCCGTACACCATCAACACCTCATCTGTTCACTGCTGTACATTTTCTCAATTAGCAGCAATGGATGGAAAGAAACAGGCATGTTTAGTGCCCACACCTTCATCACTCGTGTCTTTATCTGTTTCTGTGTCTGAGGTTATTTGATTTTAACAGACATCGACCCCCTTTTTTCACTCCAGCTCTCCCTCCTCTTTGCTCCTTCAGCTCAACGAAGGATAGAAAGCTGTGAGGAGAGAAATCATGGAGGCAGGCACGGATCATTAGCTATATTTGTCCCCACATCCTGCTGCAGATGATAGATCTAGCTAATTACCCCATGTTGCCAAGCCTATCGCACACGACACGCGGCCGTCGTTATGGCGGAAATCAGCGTTCGCTTTGCTGCGTGCCGCATAGCTGATGCTATATGACTATTCATGAGCCTGGAGTCAAAGGAGAGGAGGAAATTTCAGATCCTGTCATGGCTGTGCGTGAATGTGATTGTTCTGGAAATGATTTTAATGATGCATACTCTCCGTCTTCTTCCTCCCTCTGTGTAGAAAATGAGTTTGGAGGAGACGTGGTGAGCCGTTCCTCTCCAGCTGAACATCAGTGCATCACGGTGGCAGAAGAAGTCGGGACCAAAGAGCTGTCCGAAGCCCAAAACAATTCAGGTAGAGCTTTCTGCCAGCATGTCTGATCCAGTTTGCTTTCCACTGGTCAGGCACAATCAGACATACCTGATTCCGATTCTAATTACTATTTTTCCTGGAACACATTTGAGACTACTGTGCATTGCAGCCAGGGCAACAACAAGGCCTTGTTCTTCTTGAGAAAGGCTGCATTGGTAGCCATACATCTGTGCAGGAACTTGTGAATGTAAAACCTTTAATTTGTGTGACATTTCAACAAATTACTTAATTTTACAAAGGGTTTGAGATAAATTTAAATTGAAAATCTTTTGACTTTGAGTGTTTTTATTTTTGGAAATATTACATTTTATCATTTGCAAGACCATCAACTTGTGGAAGCATGAAACATTCTCTTTACATTCTACTTAAATACATTAGCCTGGAAGTTGCATTGGATACCATGAAAAAGAAAAAGATTTTATCTTCACCTGCACAAATTCAGCTTCAAAAGACTCAACAATGCTTTATCTAAAATTTAGAAATATAAAATTTACATTAAATCGGCTGCATAAACAGATAGATGAAGATAGATAGATAAAGTTAAACAGTAGACTACATAGAAATCACTGACTTTACACATATTTTTTGATTCCTTCCTTCCACGGACTCCTCGTTGTCCGCTGACTGGCTGATAAATTGCTTTACTGTAGTCAAACAGCGACTTTCCTCACGCTAACCCTTTTTGAGCCCTCCACAGCTGCTGTCACCCAGCAGATCCATTTTCCATCCTAGTTAGGAATCACTCCCAGATTTTAGCCCGTCTGCCTCTATCATCTTCACCCTCTTTCTTGCTCAGCACCCGCTCAGATGCTATCGCCCTTAGCCCTTCACGCTAATTCGCATGCACTTAGCATTGGTTTGGCACACGTGTTTGCTGTCACTACATGAAGCGTGACGTAAATACCTATTTGCAGTGAAATGCGATAGTGCCAGTACAGTTTTGGTGGCTCCCTGCTGCTCCTCCGTGCACAGCAGCGATATTAGAGCTTGTGTGAGGGTGTGTGAGTGGTAGAGGGTGGAGTTGGGCGCCATATGCCTGAAATGCATTCCCCTAAATTTTCAAGGTGAAAACAAAGGAAACTGATAACAATGTGAATTGTTGTGACAGATGCCTGAGTACTCCCCCCCACCCCCCACCCCATTAACTGTACACAAAATGCCTTTGCTATGCCTCGGTGCATATTACAATAATCACTGCATTTCTTATCATGTTTCATTTGCAGTAAATCTACATTCTTCTCCATGAAACAGCAAAGAAATGCTTGTTTTCAATTTGACTGAGGGCATTCCAGAATAATGATAGAAACATGCTAATAATACGCAAAGCCACTTTCATTTCCAAGATAGTGAATTAATATTTTATAATGTATTGATGCTGACTTTTTGATCAATTCAAACTTACATGACATTTGAACAGCTGTTGTTTCGTGTGCTCTGAAGTACTGTAAAGAAATTCATCTTTAAAACCTTTTCTTTTTCACTTTATTGGATGAAGACTTTGAAATGAGGCACATCCTTCATTGTATGCCCTTGTATTCAAGGCTTGCATTTTTTGAAAGTGAGTAATCCTCACAAAATAAAGTCTACTTGGTTTTGCTACATGGATTAGGATTTATGGATATAAATTACAAAACATAAAACATTTCAGACTATTATGCAGATTTGAAGGTAATATTAAATACGGCAGGACTTTATGCTATTAAACGCTGGCTTATGCTTTAGTTTGACCAACAAAGGTAAAAATTGTGTGTTAAATTTAACCTTAAATTATTTCAGTACAAGCAAAGTTGGTTGTTTGCACTAAAATATCAAGGCTGAGTTGCATCACCACAATAAAAAGTATACTGTTAAATTTTTAGACAGAAGTCATTTTCAAAGTGTGTTCTTGATCATTTTTCATTTTTTTTAAATAAATGCTTTACATATTTTAAAGATATTTTATGCAAAATAAATCTACTTCAGTTCATTCAAGAAAAAATGAGGTCATGGTAAATAACTTTGGAGATACACAGTTTCAAACTGATAAACTGATTAAATCTTTTTGTCACAACTAGTACTTTGAATTTGCAGGTTTTGCTAAAATGGGAAATTTCCTTTGAGCTTTATGTTACCATAAATGTTTGCTCATCTGGACACCTATTGGAGCTATAGGATCAGCATGACTCTGTTTATTCATCGGGGCATATAATGCCATTGATCTGGGGTCTAATTGAGACGCAGATGGAGAAGAAGTGGGCCTCCGACTAATCCTCAATAAGCAGGCTAACCTTCATTACAGCCGTGACATTTTCCCATGGGGTCCTAAGAGACAGAAAAAAGCCAGAGTATGAAGGGCTCTTCGACAGGCTTCCTGGCTCTAACGCTCATAAGGAAGTGACGACTACAAGGTTTTGCTGCAGTCATTTTTGCTGTTGAATTCCATTATGCTGGCTTCATTTTTACTTCTCCATGCATGGGTAGTGCATTTTATCAAACTCAAATTACAGTTTTATGAACGGCAGATGTTTTTTGTAACAAAGGAAATATTCTGCTGGCAGGTTTACACTTTCTCCTCTTGTTTTTCACTTACCTTTCATTTATTTTTAATATATTCCAGTTTGAGCAGCCTTATGATCATAGAAACTGCTTAAACCCATATGTTGCATCATGGTTGCATTGGGTGAAAACCAACAGCAGCATCTTCAAATTTGACAACTGGCTGAAGCAGGTACCTCTCCTTTTATCCAGGATAGGGCAGTTTCCTTGGGAAAAAAATGTCTCTTTGAAGGATGCACAGTTTAAATAGGTGAGGGTTGGTGCTATGACATCAGTTATTGGCAACTGCCCCCACCAACAAGCTTTGAGTTCAAGAATATGGTCTTTGTAGAGCATTAGGTCTAAATAAAAGCCCAGGGTAGCTCTGCTTCATTCTGTTGAACATTAAATAACACCAAACTCACAAACTTATTTGTCCTATAAACCTAAGACCCGTCACAGTATGAGATTTATTTAATTTGTTATTATTCATTGCTCAAATCTTTGAGCAATGGTTGTTTGCTTTAAGGTTTGTATGCAGATTCAATGAGCTGAAAAAAAATCTTGATATACAATATGTATTTTCTTGTACTTTGAACTGCTTTACATATGTTAAAAGGGCAGAATCCCTTCACATTATTCTACAGGTTGTCAAAATTAGACAAATTGTTCACCCCACACCCCCACCCCTACACAGTGCCCCGCCTAAAGAATGATTTCTTTAATGTCGCCATAGAAACCAAAATTGCTTTACATTTAGTGAATTTATAGTTATTTTAGTATTTTCTCCACTTCTTCACAATCATATGCAGCCCCAAAGTATCCTCACCATTGCCAAAATCCTGAAGGGATGCTCCTTCTTCACTGTACCAAGAAGATTTACAAGGTATCTTCGCATTTCATCATTTTATTTTTCTCCAGTTGAAACATTTATGGGCATTCATAAAGAAACACACCATTAGGACTGAGGAGCTCTACAGTAAAGTAAGTATGGCGTTAATAAATCATGTTTAATAAAACGAGACATTCAAACACGGCCCCCGTCATAGTCCAAACCTGGTGAACATGAATATTTAGAGGCATCTGGAAATAAGAGAAGAACGTTCAGAGATCACACTGCTTCACAATTTATGGTTTGTTGTTGAGGCAATAAACCTACATCTAGAGCGATATGTGGATCTGATATCCATAAAAGAAGGCAAGCAGGGAAATGCTTACCGTGGTAAGAAAAAAGAAAAAAATGACAACTAAGAGATGCAGTTACATTTTTTTGTGTTAAAAAAGCACAATTTCTGAACATATGATCTACTTAAGGCTGTAGAAACTGGGGTGATAAGGGTGCTAAAGCACCCCCTTGTGGATGACAAGAAATAACATATATCAAAAATAACAAAATTAAAAATAAATAGTTAATAGAACAAACAAATAAAAAACTATATCCACTCGTTCTATGTATATTTAAAATACAATTATATTTTTATGATAATGACTTATTAATGTAGGAAATTAAGTTCCTGTTTGATCACATTACTGTTTTGCATAGTGCGGCTTTTCTTGCTTTAGACATTCTCACAACATCCCTATGTTCACACATTGCTACAGCCCTACATCCATGAATGTGTGCTTGAATAACTGGATGGTTGGATAAACTGCATTGAAGAGAAACATGTAAAAAAACAAATAAACATGAGTTTACAAACCATATTCAACCAAATCATTTTTATTGGATTTAATTGTGAAGATCTGGAGTTTTAATCCTTATAATCTATAAACTGTTTCTAAAAGACTGACGTGGCCACTGTGGCATTGTCCAAGAGCTCTTTTTTTGTTGAGCTTTTTAAACTAGATTATTCCATACTTTGAAAGGTCACTGTTAACTAATGCTAAATACCCAGCCTATTCTTCAAAACACAAAGGAAAACAATGCACCGATGTTTGTGATGGAGTGTACACACTCATTTAGCACAAAGGTCATCTGTAATTGCATAAAAAATCAGACACCAGAGAAAAACCTTAACATTCAAGAAATCAGAAATTAAATGTTATTTTCAATCAATGATAATGTTAGTTTATCTTTAATTTGCCATTGTGTTGAGCAGAACAAAAGCAGCTTAAAGGTTCAGTGTTGAGGATGCAGTGGCATCTAGTGGCACCAAAAACGAACATCTAGAAGCCCCATCAGTTACTATTTTGATTGAATTGATTGTAAATAATGATAACTGTATGTGAATTGGTTTAAACTGGACCTGCTTACCTTATCTGCATAGTGCACAAAAATGACTTGTTGTAAATTGTCACTTTATAAATAAGCTCAGCTCAACTGAATCAGTGGTGCTCAACACAACAATTTTGATTTTATTGTGCTCATGTGAATGGATTTATTTTACAAGATAGCTCTGAAAGCTATATTCTTAAATGTTAATATAGTATATTACTCTGTTGAAAGTGTATTCCCTCTTTGTCAGCACATGACAATAAAATGAGTCAAAACATGCTGCGTATTTCTAAAGTTTTCAAGTGAAAGAACTGCTTAACTTGCCCCATTCATTAAGGTTTTCATTCAGTCAAGCTGGTCACTAACACATCTTAGAAGTCCATCCATGTAACTCACACGTTCATGTATTTTCTGTCTCTTGTTTGGAACTGTGTTGCACAAACCTTTTTAAACAATAGACTTTACCTCTCCACACCCACTTAATTCAGCTTCTCTGATGGGACACTGAGGCATCCCCAGGTCAGCAGAGAAACAAAATCTCTCTGGCCTGAATCTGCCATGAGTCCTCCTCCCCATGGGACATGTCTAAAACCTCTCCCCAGAGAGACTGGAGGTCTGTCTTCTTAAGTGTAGACGTATATTAAAAAGAAAGCCGACTTGAGTGAATCTATCTAAAGACACTACAAATATTTTGGGGGCTAATTTGTGGAGCGAAGTTGATGAGATGTTGATATGTTAATGTTGATATTGATTGGATTTATGCACTAAAAACATCAAAGTTATTGAATAGTTTTCAAATTATTTCAATCATTCACCCTAATGCTGCTCATAAATCATCTACATGAAACCTTAAGGCACATCAGGTGTGAACTGAAATGTCTGACAGAGTGGAAAAAGTGCTCTGAACCTGAGAGAACATGCATCCAAATTAAAGATAATTTTGCAGCGCTGTCTGTTGTGTGTATAACAGCTTGTTTGTGCCTTCTCTGCAGATGGAGGTGGATGCAGACGATAAGCGCCATCGCACACGCTCCAAAGGTATCGGCACAGATACACACAGAAACACACACCTCCATTCAGGGTGACCTTCACTCCCCCAACACAAACACGTACCGTGTACACACTCACCGCTGCATGGATCTGGTGCAGTCACACTCAAGTTGCTTTCTCTCCTGTCAAGCTTTATTTAAATCTTACAGGTACAGAAATCAAATATTTAAGAGCTTTGTTCACAATAAAACACTGGGTAAAGTAACAATAACACACATGTAAATCAAGATAAACTGATGGGTTTTATGGAACAAGTACCTCTTCATTTTATTGCAAATTATTGTCTCTTTCTTTTATGCTATTTTGTTTTAGTTCTCATCTTTTTTAATAAAGAAAACATTGCTCACCTAAAGTTTACACATGAAACTAAATCAAATGTCTGCCAAGCTTCAAACATCTGAAACAAGGTGCACTTCAGAGGATGTTGCTGATTCATATTTTATTACATTTAAATGTGAGAATCTAACATCTTTGACCAAATAAGAAGGAAGTCATGATCTTTGTTCTTACATCTTGTGGTTCAGACACTTTGTCAGTCTCATATTGAAGATGATCATGTTTGATGTAGGCACACGTGTCCTTCACAGGTGCTCTTTTCTGTTGTTAAAATGAGGGGATCAATGATGTATCAGCAAAGAATTATTTTCATATTAGAGCTTGACAATGCTGCTGCAATAAACAAACCAAAAAAATAATCATTAAAACAGAAAAAAAAACATTTTTGTTGAAAGTCAGCTTTGTTAAAGTCCAAGAATTAGATGTTTCAGAGCATTATTGAGTCTGTTTTAGAAATTATTGTAAAACAGTAAATAAAAGAACAAATTTTCTAAATAAATCTAAGTGAAATTATTCATTAAAAGTTGTTCAAATGTTGAAATATTTTACTTTAAAACAATATAGAACACAGTAAGCTTTTAACAAATCTATAAATTTTCCATCTCTAGAAGTAACAATATAATAAACACTGGAACCAAATGAATAAGTATGTACATTATTTTTAGATGAGTTGTTCTCCAACTAATTCCCATATTTTGCCAGTTTGAAGTGTTTCACTTGTAATTTATTTTAAGGTAAACCTACGCAGATCATAAGTCACAGCAATCAACAATTCAGCAAGTTGTTTTTTTTTTCCTTTTTTTATGTTGGAGCTCATGGACTCAGTGCCGTTTCATAACGATTCTCTCCGTCTCTCTGCCTCTTCCCTCAGTGCCTGTGGATCCAGCATTAACAGAGCTTTTCAGGTCAGTGAGATTGAAAAAGTGCACAATACTCATGCACACATACAAAACCCAACACAAACATGAAGAATCTAGCTGGAGAGCTACAAATGTTGTACACACCCTCTCACACACACAATTTGCCTATTGTTGTCTCAGCGCCAAGGTGGAGTGAGTCAAATAGTACCAGTCACCTTATTACCAACCTGAGACATTTCCACTTTTCCTCCGCTGTTTGCCTTCACATCTGTGGCTGAAGTCTGCTCTTTCTTCGGCTTTCTCTTACTCCCGACTTTCTCTCTTTATCCCTGCTTTGGTGTATGAACATCTCACTGCTTCCCCTTGGACATATTATTAAAGATATCTACAGAACTGACAAAGCAAGCAATGACTTTTTTTTAAGATTTTCCCAAATGAAATATTAAATAATGAAGTTTCTCTTCCTTTAACATTACAAACAGATGAGCAAAATTATTCTGCTTTTGTCTGAAATGTCATTGATAATTGTTTAGTAGGATAGTCAATGATCAATTTCTTATCCATGCAGCACAAAACTCTTTTTACGCCTACAGCGCTAAAGTTTTCTTGAGCCGAGTGGGTGGAAGGTAAAACACAACTATATTTCAAATTTAAAGTTTTCTTTTGTCAGTGGAAAAGTTTTCTCTCAATATATACATTTATAAAATAATACCACTTTCACTAAAAAGTTATTGTGTGATAATTTTACATTTTTAAATGCATATTTAAAAATGGGAATTTAAATTCCATGAACTTGATAAAAAAAAAATATTATGTAAGATTTTTAGTTTCTCGTCAGTTTTGGGAAAGGAAAAGAATAGAACTCTTCTATGCAACTGTAGGTTCTGGATGTGCCTTACATAGGATTTTTTTCAGGTTTGTTACATTATGAATGTTCTCAGTTAAAATGTATATTATTCATGGCTGCACACCTGCCACCTCACTCCAACAGCCTGCATGTCAAATTTCAGAAAGTTCCAGGTCCCAGCTTCATGACTGCACTAACTAACAGGATGTACCAGGACTGAGAGAAGAATATATATATATATATAAAAAAAAAAAATTCC